>NC_091370.1:4306876-4474376 GCF_038502225.1 Cherax quadricarinatus | reverse complement strand
TGGTACTTGTGCACGTAAGAATGACTGGTGGTACTTGTGCACGTAAGAATGACTGGTGGTACTTGTGCACGTAAGAATGACTGGTGGTACTTGTGCACGTAAGAATGACTGGCCTGTAATTGTATACTTCTTGAGTATTGAATAAAAATTTCTTTTGCAACACCAATGGACTTCAATGATGTAATAGACATGGGTACAGAGACTTGTGTAGTTGGGCACCAAGTCCTTGTAGTGGTGGTGGTCCTTGTAGTGGTGGTGGTCCTTGTAGTGGTGGTGGACCTTGTAGTGGTGGTGGTCCTTGTAGTGGTGGTGGTCCTTGTAGTGGTGGTGGTCCTTGTAGTGGTGGTGGTCCTTGTAGTGGTGGTGGTCCTTGTAGTGGTGGTGGTCCTTGTAGTGGTGGTGGTCCTTGTAGTGGTGGTGGTCCTTGTAGTGGTGGTGGTCCTTGTAGTGGTGGTGGTCCTTGTAGTGGTGGTGGTCCTTGTAGTGGTGGTGGTCCTTGTAGTGGTGGTGGTCATTGTAGTGGTGGTGGTCCTTGTAGTGGTGGTGGTCCTTGTAGTGGTGGTGGTCCTTGTAGTGGTGGTGGTCCTTGTAGTGGTGGTGGACCTTGTAGTGGTGGTGGTCCTTGTGGTGGTCCTTGTAGTGGTGGTGGTCCTTGTAGTGGTGGTGGTCCTTGTAGTGGTGGTGGTCCTTGTAGTGGTGGTGGTCCTTGTAGTGGTGGTGGTCCTTGTAGTGGTGGTGGACCTTGTAGTGGTGGTGGACCTTGTAGTGGTGGCGGTCCTTGTAGTGGTGGTGGTCCTTGTAGTGGTGGTGGTCCTTGTAGTGGTGGTGGTCCTTGTAGTGGTGGTGGTCCTTGTAGTGGTGGTGGTCCTTGTAGTGGTGGTGGTCCTTGTAGTGGTGTTGGGGATTGAAATCTTATTATGAAATTGTAAAGATGTCTAGGTGATGCACATATCTTATTATCTTTGCTGTATGATATGCATCTGATGATGATTATACATGTCAGTGACACCAACATGACGGAATTTGGGTTCAGAGAATATCTTGACCTTTCTACTCGTATCTAACTATTCGTAACAGACAGGCCTGGTGGCCTGGTGGCTAAAGCTCCCGCTTCACATACGGAGGGCCCGGGTTCGATTCCCGGCGGGTGGAAACATTCGACACGTTTCCTTACACCTGTTGTCCTGTTCACCTAGCAGCAAATAGGTACCTGGGTGTTAGTCGACTGGTGTGGGTCGCATCCTGGGGGACAAGATTAAGGACCACAATGGAAATAAGTTAGACAGTCCTCGATGACGCACTGACTTTCTTGGGTTATCCTGGGTGGCTAACCCTCCGGGGTTAAAAATCCGAACGAAATCTTATCTTATCTTACTTCTAACCAGATTTACTGCTATTACTAGTTTTTCTATTACTACAACTATTATTACTGCTAATATTACTATTACTATGCTATTACTAGTACTACTACCACTATTACTATCACTACTATTACTATTACCATTGCTACTACTACTACTATTATTACTACTACTGTTACTGTTATCACTATTATTACTATTACTAATATTACTATCACTCCTTCTATTACTACTGCTGCTGCTACTACAACTACAGCTTAACTACGTTATCCTGGTCATTACATCCTCTGTCAGCAAATTACATCACTACAAAGCCTTGTTCTCGCTTATGTAACCACCTGACTAGTTTTCCCAGAATCATGTAGCCACCTGCCAGTGGTTTATGCACTGGCCTGGAAAAAGACTTGTCGTGGGTTCAAGCCCCAACCGTTCCGAGATTTATGTGCAATCGTGTTATTACGATTTCCTGGGTTATTGTTCTCACTTCTGATGAAGATCTTGATTGACCATATATAATATATATGATCCAATTATGTCCGGGTTGTGTGGATTACAAATGGCGGGTGTTTATGGGCGGGTCTCTCTCCTGGTTCCCCCCCCCCTCCTTTTCTCTCTCCTTTCCCTATTTTTTCTTTTCCTTTTCTCTTTCCGTTTTTTTTATTTTCCTTTTTTTTCTTTTCCTTTGAGCTTTTCCTTTCCCTTTTTTAATTTTCCTTTTTTCTTTTCCTTTTTTCTTTTTTTTTCCCTTTTCTTTTTTCTTTTCCATATTTTTTTCTATTTTTTCTTTTTCTCTTCATTTTTCTTTTTTTTCCTTTTCTCTTTTTTCTTTTTCTTTTTTCCTTTTTTCTTTTCCTTTTCTTTTTTCTGTTTCTTTTTCCCTTTTCTTTTCCCTTTCCTTTTTTCTCTTCCTTTTTCCTTTTTTTCTCTTCCTTTTCTCTTTCTTTTCCATTTTTTCTTTTCCTTTTCTTTTTTTTTCCTTTTTTCCTTTTCTTTTTCCTTTTCCATATTCTCTTTTTCCTTTCTTTTTTCCCTTTTTCTCTTTTTTCTCTTTTTTTCTTTTTTCCCTTTTTTTCTTTTTTCTCTTTTTTCTTTTTTCTCTCTTTTCTTTTTTCTTTTTTTCTTTTTTTTTCTTTCTTTTTTTTCTTTTTTTTCTCTTCTCTTTTTTTCTTTTTTTCTTTTTTTTTTCTTTTGATTTTTTCTCTATTTTTTCTTTTTTGTCTTTTCTTTTTTTGTTTTTCTCTTTTTTCGTCTTTTCATTTTATTTTTTTCTTACCTCTTTTTTTCTCTTTTTTCCTTTTTTCTCCTTTTCTATTTTTTCCTTTTTTTCTCCTTTTCTCTCTTTTTCTTTTCTCTTTTTTCCTTTTTTCTCCTTTTCTCTTTTTTTTCTCTTTTCCATTTCTCTTTTTTTCCTTTTCCTTTTTTTCTTCCCCTGTTTCCTTTTATTTTTTCTTTTCGTTTTTCCTTTTCTCTTTTTTTACCTTTTTCCTTTTCTTTTTTTCTTTCCCTTTTTCCTTTTCCCTTTTTCCTTTTCTTTTTCTTTCCCTTTATTTTTTCTTTTTCCCTTTTTCCTTTTCTTTTTTCCCATTTTCTTTTTCTTTCTCATTTTCCTTTTCTCTTTTTCCTTTCTTTTCTTTTCCTTTTCTCATTTTCTTTCCTTTTCCTTTTTTCCCTTTTTTCTCTTTTTTTCTTTTCCGTTTCTTTGTTTTCTCATTTCCTTTTCCTTTATTCTCTTTTTCCTTTTCTTTTTCCCCATTTTCCTTTTTCTTTCCCTTTTTCCTTTTCTTTTTCCTTTTTTCTTTTCCTTTTTTTTTCCTTTTCTCATTTTCTCTTTCCTTTCCCTTTTTTCTCTTTCCTCTTTTTCTTTTCCTTTGTTTTCTCATTTCGTTTTCCTTCATTCTCTTCTTTGTTTTTCTTTCAATTTTTTTACGTTTATCAACTAAACGTCACAATATGACTGATAAACTAAATATGGTATTTCTCTTTCAGGTAAATAACATTTAAGGGTCAACGAGGGACAACGAGTCTAAGGTCAGTGATATTCTCGCATCATTTGTAACAAAGAAACTGTACACAATCACCAACAGCTTGGATGATCTGCAACCAGGATACCATAAAGTGACGGGGTATCAACCACGCCTGAGTTTCGTGGTTGGCGAAATACAGAACCAAGAAATTATTTGACAAATATTTAATTTTAAGGGCGTGAAGACACTCTTGTGGTTATTGGCGACCGGGAATAATTTATTGTATAGAGGTTTTAAAGAAATTTGTAATTTTATGGATTCGACGAATTGTTCCATTACTAGGTGAGGTAATAACAAGAGATGCTACACCTATATAGGCAATTTTCTCGAAATACAGAATATGGTATGTAATGATCCCTCTTGGTTATAGAAACTATAAAATTTTGAGTAGTTTTCTGCATGTAGATTCTTGTATACAGGTTCACTGGAATTAAAGATAAATGAAGAGTAGGACACATGTGCAACAGTTGGGATCTGTGCTGACTGAAACGTCTCCTCTATAAAATTTGTTACTAATGATGCTCAACTGTTCCACATGTCTTACTATTCAGCTTATTGGAACCATTTTATACATACCATTCCACGGATGGGGTTAGAACCCGCGATCAGAGACTGTTCGCGAGTTCTAACCCCACCCACACTATGGTTTGTTTGCAGTCGTGTCGTTACGATTTCGTGGGTCATTTTTTACATACATCTTTATCTCTCAAAAAGGGACAATAGTGGTTTTCGAGTGTTTCTCATAAAGTCTGTACTAAACTTGACATCACTTAAGATATACTTTAAATATTCTACTGTATCTTAACGAATGTATTATTCGGCTCAGTCTCCACTCTCGCATCAGGAACTACGAACATCGCTACAGTTGTATTAATGTTGGTAGAATTACCTTTAATATATTAGGTAAAAGGACACAAGTGTAATTAAGGTGACATGGCAACGTCAAGCCGATACGGCTTGACAAAGCTCCTGGAGAGCGAAACGTTGAAACCATAAAATACCACATTAGTTGTCCTTTTCCCTAACATCACTACAGATGAATGGTTCAGAGAACCGACATGTTGATAAATTACACATGTGCAACTCTTGGGTATCTTTATTGAGGAAACGTTTCGCCACACAGTGGCTTCATCAGTCCATCATTACCTCATTCTCCTCCTGTTCTTCAAGTTTCTCCTACGTATGAACTGATGAAGCCACTGTGTGGCGAAACGTTTCCTTAATAAAGATACCCAAGAGTTGCACATGTGTCTAATTTATCAACGTCACTACAGTTGTATCAGAACAAAACTAGAAGTTAGCTTCAGGAAGTAAGCAATATTCATTTAACTTAAACTATTAGCCAAACTAGAATGTGGTCACTGTCTCGTTGCTCGTACTGTACGTTATGTAATGACGTTGGTTTTCAGGACCTGACGTCTTTTGCCCTTCCTCCTATCCACATATCGGTACCTAAATGCGTATATTGTTCGACCTGTGATACCATATATTCTTACCTCGCTTTTGACCTCTCAGGTCTAACATCAGGGTATTCGTTTGTGGTAATGCGTCTGTGTACGTTTTTGTGTACTAAGTCCAGTCATGTACGGAACGTCGTAATTAAAGTTTCTCTGCAAATAGTGTCTTTCTAATCCTAAATAAGGAAGGGATTTTAATTGGGCTTTTCGACGCAAATTTTCCCCGTTCTATAAATGTAAATGAATTATTCAGTATAAGAACGCTTCTTCTGATCAACGTCAAATTTTCAACGCTCGCGTGTATTTCTTTCAGGAAAGTTTTGACTGTTATTGGTCAATGTAGAATTTTTTTTCCTAGTCTGAAAATTGAATGAGATACAAACGTTAAGCAGTGTTGAAAGTTATCCAACTTAAGGTTGCAATCACTGCAACACTTCGTGCATTTTCCAACAATTAAAATGTGGGAATTTTGCGCATTACCTGGGAATGCTTCTCTTGATCTTTCAAACTTTCATTGTATTTTGCTCCAGTGAAAGTTCAGTGTAAATGGGGTATAATTTTTTTATAATCGAGTCTGAATATTGTTTTCAAACCAGTAACTGGGTTACGTCTTTTTTAGAACTGGTTTGAAACTTCCAACTGATGTATCTTAGCTGAAGGTTAGGCTGAGATTTTGTGTAAATTCCATTTTTGTATTTTAATTCTATTGATTTTTTTATATTAGTTTCTATAAGATAGCTTGAAAATGACTCGTATAATCGGCTTCAAACTTTTAGCACGGGAGTATCGTACAAAGAGGAGAATTTGGCACTGAATTGTGTAGTGCCAATTAAGAATATAAAGGAGTAGCACTGCAGTAGGCCTACTGGCCCAAGCTAAGCAGGCCTAAGTCACATCCACTCATATACTTGTCTAGCCTATTTTTAAATATACTCAGGGTTTTGCTTCTATGACTCAGGAGTTTGTTCCACTCATCAGTAGGTTGGTAGTTGTGGCTGCCATGCGGCTTGTTGTATCCTCCCACAATTGAAAATTAAAAATTCGAATAAAATTACGAGAAGGACTTGCCTAGTATCGGCCAATAGGCCCACACTAAGCAAAACTAGGTAAAAACTAGCTAAAATATCCACCAGCTGATCAACTATTAGAAACCTTGCACAAAAACCCAAGAATGACTCTGGCACGAGTGCACTATACCATGCGGGGCGTGTGACAAAGTATATGTGGGGAAAACAACCAGATCTCTGGATGTTAAGATCAGGGGATACGTTGCTTGCAGCAATGATGACCGTAAAAACGCCCGTGTTCAACATAGGGACGATGTTGAACACCTCATGAAATTTAGCGAGGCTAGACTAGTAATTAAGGAAGACGATTTAAGACGGCGAAAGTGCATAGAAGCTGCCCTAATTGCTGTCAGTAACACTATCCATCAAAAGTCCGGTAGTTAGACTACGCGACATTTCACCAGACTACTGCAACTATATATACTCGTTTTCTTAGTTTTCTCTGTATTAGGACTGAAGAAGTCACTCGTAGCGTAACGTTTCCTTTAATAAATGTCCTCCTCCAAGTGCTTTTTTCCACATCTTGTCGGTATCACCATACCATTTCTCACTATGGGGTAACCTGACTAGGTACTATCGTGAGGGAGACAGGATAGATGATTATCAATCTGACACTTTTCAAAGCTTTACACAAGCTAAGCTTCATATAGTCATAAATAATTTAGGTCAAACATGAATGTTCCTAAATAGATAGACTCAAACATCTCGTTACAAGAGGTGAGGGGTCACATTACTGAATATATTCAGTTTGAGAGAAGTCAGAAAAGGAATAAAGACAAAAGAGAATATGAACTTAAGATTGCGAGAGAGTTAAAGACCAATCTTAAGGGTCTGATGTATAGGAATAAGATTAGGGAAACGATATTCATACTTAAATGTTACTCCTGTCAGCTTATTGTTAGAGACAAATGTGTACCGCTTTCAGCATTACCTCCTCTGTTTTTCCGCGAGAAAATACAAACGAAATCCCAAAAATACCTAATTCTACTGGTCATGATTAACATAAATGATGCGTTGTCTGTCACTAGTGATGTGGTGCTCAATCAACTAGATGATTGAAGCCAGACAAGTTACAAGGCCCTGATGAGCTGTTTTCAAGTGTTCTGAAGGAATGTAAGGAGGAACATAGCTAGTCTCAACATATCACTACAAACACGTATTGTACTGGATAAGTGGAAAACCGAAAATACGATACCCATTTACAAAGCAGGAGATAGACCCTTAACTTCAAATTATAGACTAATCAGTCTAACTTTAATTGTGGGAAAGTTGATGGAATCAATAATTTATGGTTCGAGGCTACCTTGAGGGAAATTTAATCAGCGAACCTCAGCATGGTTCTCTAATCATTTTCACCAAGGTATTCGAAGTGGTTCACGAAGATAAAGAAAACGATATTGTCCATCCCATTCCACGGGTGGGGTTAGAACCCGCGATCAGTCATAAAACTCCAGACCGACGCTCTAGCCACTGGGCCAGCTAGCCACAATAAGATTCATCCAACTAGGTATATTTCTACACCATAGGAAGGTTAACATAGGCACCACTGTGACCACAAATGCAAGTTTTACAGACGAATCTCCAGCTAGCGTGGCCGTGACGAACTCTAGCTCAATAGAAACAGGAATAAATGGAAAACAGACATAAATGAAGGGGATATAAGTTGCATGTTGGAAAATTTTAATTTAAAACGGATTTTGGGAAGTACTTTTTTGAGTAGTTTTAAATATAGCTTAGATGGATACACAAGTCGATGCGAGTTAGACCTGTCTAGTATGGGCCACTAGGTCTGTTGCAGTGTTCCTTCATTCTTATGTTCTAAACTTAATAAAATATCTTTAAAAAAATCGTTAACTATAAAAAGTAGCAAGATTGAGAATATTGATTTACAGAACACGCCTCTCTAAAAGTACATCCAAAATCAAAATTTGTAGCTCCATAAACAAGGTTGAAAATTCTCCCGGCATCGTTGAAAACAGCCGGGTAATTAACCCATTCGCTCTGGAAGGTGGAGTTGCCGAGCCTCGGGGAACGCAGCTACCAACCACTTGCCAGTGTGTAACTTTCACTACTCGTGTATTTTAATTTTTTAACGTACCGGCCGTCTCCCACCTAGGCTGGGTGACCTAGAAAGCAAAACGTAAGTTATTCTTTTTACATATAATTTATACAGGATAAGGGCTTATTAGCCTCTTCCTCCTGGCATCTCGGTCGCCTCTTACGCATGACAGGGATAACACGAATGAAGTTTATATATTTACGCCTTTTTCATTTTCTCCTTTGACGTCGCTTACAACATTATAATCGTAATTTTCAGAAGATGAGAAAGACACTAAGAATTCAGAATTAATGGAATGGATGCTCAAGTATTGCTCACATTTAGAGTAAGTCTGTGGAACTATTTCTCAGTATTTTCGATTTTTTTTTTAAATTTGTCATTTCTCAATGAGAAGGCTACTCAGCCTCGCCTTTATCTGTATATTTTCCAGCCCATTTGTATACATTTTTGTTTTGTGGAGACAAGAACTAAGCAGCATACTCTAAATGAGGCTTTATCAAAGATTTATAAAGGTAAAGTATAACTTTAAGACTTGCGTTATTTATATCTCGATATACAGCCAAGAATCCTATTAGATTTATTGTGAACACGTGTGCACTATTGCCTTGGCAATAGTGCACACGTGTGCTAACCATTACTCCTAAATGTATTTCTGTTTATTATTTTGTCTGGTGGAGGCGTTGAATTATAGCGCGTAGATTTAAAGAACATTAACCAGGCATCTTGCCTTGACTCTGCTACTGGAAGCATTATCAGGCATCTGGTAATGCTTCTGGAAGCATTACCAGGCGTCTGGTAATGCTACTGGAAGCATTACCAGGCATCTGGTAATGCTACTGGAAGCATTACCAGGCGTCTGGTAATGCTACTGGAAGCATTACCAGGCGTCTGGTAATGCTACTGGAAGCATTACCAGGCATCTGGTAATGCTACTGGAAGCATTACCAGGCGTCTGGTAATGCTACTGGAAGCATTACCAGGCGTCTGGTAATGCTACTGGAAGCATTACCAGGCGTCTGGTAATGCTACAGGAAGCATTACCAGGCATCTAGCTTTGACTCGGCTACTGGAAGCATTATCAGGCATCTTGCTTTGACTCAGCTACTGGAAGCTGGGTGCGATAAGGTAGACTCTCTTCTGAAGACACGTATCTCTTAAGACGGTATTGTATACCATTCATATACACACTTTTTTACACAACCCACACATAGGAGAAAGGAGCTTACGACGATATTTCGGTCCGACTTGGACTATTTACAAAGTCACACTTTGCAAATGGTCCAAGTCAGACCGATCTGTGGGTTATTTGTATATTGTTCAGTCACGGTATTATGCCTTTTTGTTCTTCACACTCTTTCCTCTCCAGTAGTCGACCGACCGACCGACCGAAGCACATCAGCTCCCTCATCAGTTACATATTCACTGTATTCCCGGATGGGGCGACGGTGGGTCCAGTATCTCTTAAAGCACCATATTACTTAAATTTAATTCACGAAATCTATTTCATGATTTTTTTAAATTTGTTTGCTAGCTGCGATTGTAACTGTCAAGAATTATTAGGCTGCACTCCCGGCAGTCTCTTACCATTGTTTTCCCCATTACCATGGGGAAAACATAGACCAGAAATAACCCATTAGCATGGGTTATTTTTGGTCTGTGTATATATTCTACAAGTGCTTGTAGAGCAAGAGCTTCAGCGCGTAAGATCTTGATATATTCGGGTCGCTTTGGGATCCTAGTTATTCTCGTATCACGTGAACCCAGCCTCCTGCACCTCAATTCTCACAAGAGGCCAAGTAGCTGTATTTATTCCCCTCCCCTCAAGTAGCAGAGTGCAACTAAACTCTAGTAGTTATATTCAACCCTCCTAAATAGTCCAGGTGCACGAGGTCAGTATCTAGACTTCTAGAGGCTCGGGAAATTTAACGCATCAAATTTGGGAAGCGTAGCACCTGCAGCTTAACACCCTCAAAGCCCCAGAAGCTGTTGATCAACACTCTCCTAGAGGCCCGAGAGCTGGAATTCAAGGCAGTTACTGTGAAACCCTTACAAGAAATATTCTCAGAAAATCATGACGGGAAAGACACGACCTGTTGCAAGATGTCGTGTGGCGGTGTTCGGTTGTTTCATGGCCTACCACACCCCGAAGTGCATCAAATATGGAGTAATTTCACAAATACGAAGATTAAACAAAAATATTCACTTTTTTCATAAGTAATAGTGACAAATTATTATTCTGCATTTTCGAAACTTAAATCGATTTATGCAGCATGATAGCAACTTATTTTCTTTAAATGCTGTTATCTAAAATGTCTTGCTGAGGAAAATAACTACCGTGAGTTTTCTAAATATCATGACGAGAGTAACTGGATATTATCACTGTAGAAAGTTTTAGGTGTATTCCACCAGTGTGTCGCACCAGACTGTGAATGATCATATATTTTCACCTTTCCATGGCCTTGAGTGTCGATCTACAGCTCGTGGAACTCTAGGATTGGTCTCGCCTATCAGTAGGGCTATAATTGAACATTCCCTCAAGCCTTTTGAGAGAGTTGAGGGGCAGTTTCTGTGCCATCTATTATGCCTGTAGCGTGGGTTGAGGTGCTGAGGGCTGGGATTATAACATTAAGAATAATACAAACTGAATGTATGTCGACCAAAATTGATCTTTGGGTTAATTCATTCATAATTGAAGATGCTCTGCGTTCGGCAGCAGCGTCGTCAAAGTTCATGTTAGCGTCGTCAAAGTTTATGTTAGCGTCGTCAAAGTTCATGTTAGCGTCGTCAAAGTTCATGTTAGCGTCGTCAAAGTTCATGTTAGCGTCGTCAAAGTTCATGTTAGCGTCGTCAAAGTTCATGTTAGCGTCGTCAAAGTTCATGTTAGCGTCGTCAAAGTGTGCGTTTATCAACACTGATGTCTGTGGAAACACTATTAACAACAATACTATACCAAAAATAAAGCTTCTATTGATTTCTGGATATGCAGCTTAATGGTCCCACTGGACACACTCGTTCGACATTACCATATTTTAAATGAACAAAACAAGTGAAGTTTGGAGACTTGTTTGTGCGTTATCAATATGCAGTGTGGAAGAGAGAGCCATTAATAAAATGAAAACAACATAGGGAGGTGGCGAAACGTCTGTCAGATCAAGTAACACATGTTTAGAAGATACAGTAATGTGACGGTAGTGATGGAACCCTTCAAGGCAGGTTCCCTGATGCTTGGAAAGGGTTCTCGATCCGAAGATTTGAGCTTAATCTTCCCATACTCTGATTGAGCCTGTTTGACTCGTATTCCCCAGGATCTATATGATCTCTTTGGGTTTAGCTCCTCCATTTACACACAAAAATAAGAGGTACATATGCAAAGAAATACCGGAACAATGGTTCACATTTTAGATGTAGACTAACCCCAGAATAACTAACCTAACCTAACTTAACCTAACCTATCTTATCAATCCTTCCTCATTTTTCTACTAAAATTATAAGTGTATATTTTGTAACACTCTTTGTCAACTAATAATAATTTAGTTATTTTTATAAGTACATAGCTGACATCAATGACATACTACTATATAGAAAGCCGCTTGTTATGCTGAGCATTTCCCGCAAATTAGGTCAGTTTTGTCCCAGGATGCGACCCACACCAGTCCACTAACACCCAGGTGTTAGGAAACACGCCTAATGTTTCTACCCTCCCCGGGAATGGAACCCGGACGCTCACCATGTGAAGCGAGAGCTTTTCCCACCAAGCCACTAAATATTCTTTTCCTTATAAATTTAGGTTAAAAAAAAATCCAACCGCAAATAAGCCAATTAAAGAAATAGCCGCGTTGTCTGACAACGAGGTGGGCTAAAATAAGCAGGAAAAATTGATAATCATTAAGGTTTTCAGTGTTAACGCAAAGCTGGTTTGCTCTCATCACCTCCCTCTTGCCTTGACCTCACTCCTTCCTGGCTCTCTCTCCTTTTGTTTCTTACTCGAGATTTGGTAGTGGTTCAGGCCGCCCAGACACGTCATCCAGTTTTTAATCCCAGTTCACTGGCTGCTTGTCATTTTTCCCTTTATGGTACTTTAATTATATATATATATATATATATATATATATATATATATATATATATATATATATATATACATATATACACACACACATACACACACACACATACACACACACACATACACACACACACACACACACATACACACACCAACCTGACGACACTGGAGGACAGGAGAGATAGGGGGGACATGATAACGACATACAAAATACTGAGAGGAATTGACAAGGTGGACAAAAACAGGATGTTCCAGAGATTGGACACAGTAACAAGGGGACACAGTTGGAAGCTAAAGACACAGATGAATCACAGGGATGTTAGGAAGTATTTCTTCAGCCACAGAGTAGTCAGTAAGTGGAATAGTTTGGGAAGCGATGTAGTGGAGGCAGGATCCATACATAGCTTTAAGCAGAGGTACGATAAAGCTCACGGCTCAGGGAGAGTGACCTAGTAGCGATCAGTGAAGAGGCGGGGCCAGGAGCTCGGACTCGACCCCCGCAACCTCAACTAGGTGAGTACAACTAGGTGAGTACACACACACACACACACACACACACACACACACACATACACACACACACACACACACACACACACACACACACACACACACACACGATATTGTGGTTACTTCTAAGCACAGTATCGTGATTTCTTCTGTACACGGTATCGTGATTTTTTCTATCCATTGCGTTTTTCGTCCACTATTTTTTCTGGCTACGGTATTATGTTTTTTTTCTCCCTGCTTCGGTATTATCATTGTTTATTCGCCACTCCCGTGTTGCATCACCAGGATGATAATTGTGTCTGTACTCGCCTATTTGTGGTTGCAGGGGTTGAGTCAGCTCCTGCCCCCCCGTTCCTCTTCGCTGGTCGCTACCAGGGCCACCTCCGTGCTCCATGAGCTTTATCGTACCCCTTCTTAAAACTATGTATGGATCCTGCCTCAACTAAATCACTCTCCAAATTGTTACACGTCCTGACAATTCTATGACTGAAGAAATACTTTCTAACATCCCTATGGCTCATCCAGTCTGCAGCTTACAATTGTGACCCCTTGCTGTGTCCCATCTCTGGAACCGTGTGTGTGTGTGTGTGTGTGTGTGTGTGTGTGTGTGTGTGTGTGTGTGCGTGTGTGTGCGTGTGCGTGCGTGTGTGCGTGCGTGCGTGCACTATTTGAACAACAAACGTGAGAGACGTCAGAACACATCAATCATAGCAGAATACTTGTCAGACACACCGAGAAAATACACAGTAAGAATACAGACAAATAAATTAGGTAACAGTACCAAACGGAAACAATTTATAAGTAAGAAAATTTAGCAGTATACGACATTAATTTTATGAATGATAAGTATTAAGACATTCTTGGACATCTGACTTTATATTTGATCGTTTTAACATATAAAACGTGTAAAAGACTTGTTATAAAAGGATATCTTAATTTACAGTCTATTGTTTAAGTGGAAAATTACACAAATGTAAACAGATCTACCTGAGCAGATAGTACATTAGTATATACAAAGTATTGTGACCACGAATGAGTGGTATTTAATCAATAACACTGCGACTAGCCGGGGGATCGAACCCGTGTTGTTTTAGCCCGCTCTAACCCACTGGACCATCAAAGGATTGTATGGTCCAGTGGGTTAGAGCGTCTTCAACTTTCGCTCACCATGAGGCGGGCTAAAGCAACACGGATTCGATCCCCCGGCTAGTCGCAGTGTTATTATTGTGTATATATAGGTGAGATAGTGATGTGGGTCAGGTGAAGAATGTTGAGAAGGTTAGATCTGAAACAGATCTGTCAGAGATATTTAAGTAGGTTCATTGTTATGTAGGATAACGATAAAGTTTCCTCTCAGCGGGTTCAACTACGTTATAAAAGCCGTTGTTGTGGTTGAAATTTCAACAACAACGGCGAAACGTAGTCAGTAAAGCTTCGCATTATATTGCCTTTGTTTATTTTCCATCGTGTCAGTATTTTATACCATTTATCTCCATTGTTTAATTATTAATGAGACTAAAATGCCGAATATATATTTCGTAGGCAAGAATTTCTCTTGCAGTTCCTCAGCTGAGGATCTCTGTTGGACGCTTTAAAGCTACCTGAAACGCTTCTGCATAATGTTGGATGCTTATAACTGAAGGACCCGGGCTCAGTCCCAAGCAGGTGGGGACTTGGGTGAGTCTCCTTTTAGCCCATTTCCCCGGTTCACCTAACAAGAGGTACCCGAGTGTTACTCTACTGGAGAGCTGAAATAACTTGAGATAGGATAATAATACCGTTGAATTAATAGATTTTGGGTGTTTGACGGTGTCAAGAATATATCTAATACATAAAGAGCCTGCACGTAGGAGACTAAAATTTATGACGACGTTTCGATCCGACTTGAACCATTAATGGTACAAATCGGACCGAACCTGGTCATAAGTTGCTTTAGTATGTGCAGGTTATTTCTGTGTTGTTCCAGTCAAGGTATTGTGCCTTTGTATTCTTTAGTGCATCTAATATTTGTGTGAGTTATTTTTTATAAGTCAGAGCCCGTGAAGAAACGTGTATCCAAAGTTTGTCCGGCCTTGTACAGAGGACCCGGTTTTAGAGTCTACGGCGTTGTAATATTTTGATTTCGCCGGGGGGGGGGCGTCTCTCAAGAGTAAGGGAATATTTTTATAATGAGTTGCATATCATTTAGAAGTTCTTAATATTGATTTCAAAATCATGTACAACATTTTCTGAAAATCGGGCGTAGGGACGCTGTCTTCCCCACATCCACCTCCTGACACGATGGGTGTGAGGATGTGAATACACTACAGCTGCTTCCTGACGAGTGCAAGTATGAGACTCCCCCATACCCACCTCCTGACAAGGTGAGTGCAGGGGTGTAAATTCCCCACACCCATTTCCTAACAAAGCGAGAACAAAGGCGCAAAAGAGTTCCCCACACCCACATTCAAACAAAGGTGCAGAAATGTCCACTTTCCCACCTTTCCCCCCGTAATGATAAGGTTTGTGTTGGGGTAAGAGCCCCCCACATCTGCCTCCAGACAAGGCGTATAAGGAGGAAGAACTTAAAACCCTATTAGAAGGAACTCTTAAAATTTGTCACTAGTCTTGTGAAAAAAACTATGCCCAGGCAGCACTGGGTTATTCAGGTAATCTTGCATATATTTTTCATCGTTGGTTTATTCATCCATAACTCAGTCCCAATAAAAGCAGTACAACCATATTTTGTCACAGGTTTCCATATATTGAAAGGTTTCAGTCTATACTGAACTTCAAAATTTTGGACCAACGCCTTTCCTGGGAAACTGTAAATTATTTTGTTGAGCTATATTTAGAGGCACTGTTTAAAGTTCCTTTTAATACTGACTTCAAAATCATATATTTTCAACCTTACCTAATTAATTTTAATGCATAAATCCAGCTCGCTTGAGATCGATTCTTTTAGATCTTATAGCCAAAATATTATGACACACCCACCCCCTGACAAGTTGGGGGTAGTGGTACACATTTCCCTACACCTACCTCCTAAAAGTAAATAAATAACAAAAAGGCACAATACCGTGACTGGAACAATACACAAATCACCCGCCCGGGTGTTGTGCATGTGTCTTAATTTCATCCTGTCGGTATTATATACAATTCTTGTACTACTACTACTACTACCACCTCTTCCTGCCTATATATAGCCGTCCTGCTCCACCTCTGTTAGTGTGACTTTCTCAATGGTCCAAGTCGGACCGAAACGTCGTCGTAAGCTTCTCTCTTTTATGTGCGGGTTATTTGTGTAGTATACCTCCTAAAAGTGCTGGCTGTAAGTCCCAATCTTCCCAATCACCCACCAGTGACAACAGGTGTCGGGGGAGAGTCAGTATCACTCGCCTAGTGATTAGTTAGGTGTTTAGGTGAGTCCCCCACACCTGCCTCCTGACAAAGAGGATGTAGGGGTGCACTTCTCACACCCACCCCTGACATAGTGGGTGCTAGAGAGAATACTTAAGACACCGTCTGAAGAACTACTAAGAATATTTATATTGCCAATGTATGTAATGATGTTGATCCTCTGAACGATCTCAAGGTTGGCTTATAACTTCCGAGAAACGAAGAACACCCAGTCAATATCAGATTATTCAGCGAATTCAGTGGTAGTCAGGAACGTCTGAACAGACTGTTGAATAGACTAATCAGTCATGGTTCACTTTAATCTGTTCAACGGTAGTCACTAGAAGACAATCATAGGCTGCCAATCAAAAAACGAGAAAGAATGAAAAATAAAAATTGAACCGAATTATTAATAGGAAAATTATTGTAAGGTATAAGGTGATAAGTGTGGAGGGAGTAGGAAGAACTAAGAGGACGACTATATTGTAGTAGGTTCGCCGGTCTTGTCCCGGTCCGGGTCTTTTTCGGATGGTGACCTGGCGGAGGACGATGAGAGAAAATCATGGGATAAACTGTAAAGAATTTATAAATCGTTGGAAACCTAATAGTTACTAATAAACTGGAAAAGAGCGATTATACTGATATTAACCAAGCGGGACAGGCAAGTTATGGTTGGCTATATAGGCCAGTATCTTGACCTGTATACTGTTCAGTGTTCAGGAGAACATAAACAGAGTAGGGAAGCACGTAAAGACGAACGGATTTATGAATGATAAACACTGGTTCAAGAATGGAAATCTCGTCTGGGAAGCTTGATAGTTCTATGACAGAGTAACGGAAGATAAGCAGGATATAAATGGAGGTACAGCAAGTCCTCACTTAACGTTGTTTCGTTATAATATCAATGGAAAAAAAGTCGATTTCCGGTAGAGGCCAGTCTGTGTAGAATTTGTACTTTCTCCCCACGTCTGTGGGGGTTTTCTCTGGATACTCCAGTTCCCTCCCACATCTCAAAGATATGCATGTTAGGTTAGATGGAATGTCTAAATTGTCCGTGTGTGTGTGTGCGTGCGTGTGCGTGCGTGTGCGTGCGTGTGTGCGTGTGCGCATGCTGTCATATTTGTTATTGTTTGTTTTTGAACTGCGTGGTTGTAGAAGGTGCTCTTCACAAATTTCACTTTACAAATATTCCTTGATTTAATCCTGCTACAGTGAGTGCTAAAAGTGCACTGTGCACCCACGAGGGTTATATAAATTAGCCTATGGTAAAATTAGTTTCTTTTTCAAGAGCCTATCGACCACGATGACTTACTGTGTCGTTTTTTTCTATGGACGGCAGAATAGTGTGTGATAACTTTCCAATCCGGATATTAATTCATGTGTTGGAGATGTAAGCTGATGTTAAGGGAAATGTAGACAACGATGATTAGGAAAATATCCGAATGGATGATAATAAGGAATGAGGTGACGCAGGAATCAGTACTGTTTATGTATGTGTATATGTCGTGCCGAATAAGTAAAACTGGTCAATTAGTAAGAACTCATTTAAAATTAAGTCCTTTGTAAATTTTTTCTCTATACGTTTAAAGATATATTTTTGTATTAACGTTGAAGAAAAAAATAATAATTTTGTACCAATAGAACATTAGAAAACTTTCCTAACCTTACTTTAACAAGCGCAATTTAATTTAACATAATCTTTCTAAATTTATATTAGATAAGTTTACAAGAAGAGCTTTGCTATTTAAACCAAAATCGCAAGTTTTACCTATTCGGCACGACATATATATATATATATATATAATATATATATATATATTATATATATATATATATATATATATATATATATATATATATATATATATATATATATATATATATATATATATATATATGTGTGTGTGTGTGTGTATACGAATGTCAATGAAAATACGAAGAATATGCAGTGAATAATGAAACGGAAATATTTTCGAAGGGCTTTCCAGGACAAGGTTTACAAAAAATGTGGGAACAAGAGAAGCACATTCGTAAGAGAAATTTGCGAAAGGGATTTTTGGAAGAACTTTTTCAGCCTCGGAGGTTAAGAATGTGTTGGACGAGATCATGAAAACAAACATCATACACAGTTTCAAAGCTGGGTAGGACAGGTTTCATGGGGAAATACATAATTAAAACCGGATGTATGACCTTACAAAGCCAAGAATTGAACCCTGACTACCTCAACCACAAAGTAATTTCATCTAAGTGAATACAAGACGTAGTTATAGCAGAGTACAGCTAGGTGATTACTTCTGCAAAGTTAATGTTGACTCTCTCGAGGAAATTAGACTTTTTGAATGTTGCACATGTAGGGACCCCCCCCCCCCGCAACACACCCGACACCCAACCCAACCCACACACACCCCTACACCACCACACACATACCCCACACCCATCCCCATACCCCATCACACAACACAATCACTCACCTCCCCCCCCACCTCATCATACTCCATACCCAGTCCACACGCCAAACACTCACACACCCCACATACACACCCATACACACCCCACACCCAACCCCCCCGAACCCCCCCCAACCCCCCCACACACACACATCACCCACCCCACACCCCCTATCCCCCCAACACACACACACACCAAATACACCACACATACCCAACCATTGTCAACACACTCCTACCCCTACCCACCCCCACAAACACACCACACATACCCAACCATTGTCAACACACCCCTACAAACAACCACACCACGCCATACCCATACAAAACCACAAACCCTATCTCACACAAACCACACAATATTACACGGAGATATAAAAGGCTAAAGGAGCATAACATTAGACTGCGGAAGACTCAAGGGTCCCTTGAATCCTTCACTGAAAATACTGAGAGGAATTGATAGGGAGAAGGCAAGATTGTTGGAGGCTGATCTCAGGTACACGAGAGCACAACTAGAAGTTAAAAACACAGATGATTCATAGGGATGTTGTAAGGAAGTTGAACGACGTAGACTGCGAAGTGGTGGAGGCAGGACTCATGCGTACTTTTATGCAGAGGTATAACAAAGCTCAGGCAGCCAGAAGGGAAACGCAATAGAGGTAAGAGGATAGGCCGGGCCAGGAGCTGAGACTCTGCCCCTGCAATCACAGATAGGTAATTACTTACAACCCCCCCCTCCACACACACACGTGATTGCTATCGTACTGTCTGTTATGCAATTATGTCAATAACAACCTGTTTCCTGCTGCCACTCTCATAATCTTGATATTTTGTAGGTAAACACAGCGGAGATACGATGATTTGGTTCATTATATATGTATATAAACAAAGATATTTAACATATCAAGATAACCCTTTTTTTTAAAAAACGGCTTTTCTGTTTTTTGGAAAGAGTGAAAAACAAAAAAGAGATCAGTTTTGTGTAAGACTTCGTGTGAGATCATACACACACCTGATTCGTTTTCCATGCGTCCTTCACCTTTCTGATGGAGATGATCTGGTCGGGTATATAAGACTCAACACACTTGTGATACGCCACTCTCAGCTGTCTCTTGACGCCAACATGATCTTGGTAAGATATACTTCTACACCTAATACCAGTCTCAAATGTATGAACTATGTCTAGAAGCGATTGAAAATATTAGTGCCAGCTTCCATTTGTGTAACGCTTTATGTAACACTTCCGTTTTTTTATAAATCGCTTCTTTCAAAACCTATAAGAAACGCAGTGCAAAAGTGATGTTAATGTCTTTTAAGCTAAATTTAGAAGGCATCGGAAAGTTAAGTATATTGTTTTTTGTTCTGCAGAAAGTGATATTGTGCACCTTGTTGGCTCTTGTGGGGGCAGAAAACCTCCCGTCGACTTTTTACGGAGCACCAGCCAGAACTAGTGGAAGCTTCGGCACTTCGTCAGTTAGAAGCTCGGCAGCTGGTTTCGGAGGAACATCAGCAGGCTTTGGGACCTCAGCTAGTGGAATTTTTGGAGGATCGGCCGGTGGAGCCTTCGGAGGTTCTGTTGGAGGCTCTGGAAGGCCAACTGGTGGAGCCTACGGAGGTTCTGCTAGAGGAAGCTTTGGTAGGCCAGCTGGTGGAGCCTTCGGAGGTTCTGCTGGGGGAAGCTTTGGAAGGCCAGCTGGTGGAGCCTTCGGAAGCTCTGCTGGGGGAAGCTTTGGGAGGCCAGCTGGTGGAGCCTACGGAGGTTCTGGGGGAGGTTTTGGAAGGCCAGCTGGTGGAGCCTTTGGAGGCTCAGTTGGTGCAGGTTTTGGGGGAGCTGGAAGCGCAAGTTCCTTCAGTGGAGGTTACAAACCTTCAGGTCCCGTAGTCCCCATCTTAAGAGACGACCGTCAGGGACCTGATGCGTATGGAAACTACAATTTCAACTTTGAGACTGGTGATGGCATCAGTCGCCACGAGAAAGGTGCCCCTCAGGGTCCAACTGGCGCTGTGGCAGCTCAGGGAGGATGGTCGTGAGTAATCTATAGTTCAACAGTGAATCACAGACTAAGGGTATAATGTTTTTCTTGGAATGTGGAAAATTCACTTTTGATAATGAATCTAACTGCAGAGTTTTGTGTTTCAGATTTACTTTCCCTGATGGAACTCCCGCTGTATTCAACTTCGTAGCAGATGAAGGTGGTTACCGCGTGGAGTCTGACCTGGTGCCCACGCCCCATCCTCTTCCCGCCCACGCTATCGCCCAGATCGAGAAGGCTCGTCGGGAAGATGCTGCCGCAGCTGCTGCAGGTGGACGTGGATCATACGGCGTTGCTTCAGGTTCCACCACTCAATTTACTGGAGCACCTGCTGGTGGCTTTGGCGGCGCACCTGCTGGTGGCTTTGGCGGCGCACCTGCTGGTGGCTTTGGCGGCGCACCTGCTGGTGGCTTTGGCGGCGCACCTGCTGGTGGCTTTGGCGGCGCACCTGCTGGTGGCTTTGGCGGCGCACCTGCTGGTGGCTTTGGCGGCGCACCTGCTGGTGGCTTTGGCGGCGCACCTGCTGGTGGCTTTGGTGGCGCACCTGGTGCTGGCTTTGGCGGCGCACCTGGTGCTGCCTTTGGCGGCGCACCTAGTGCTGCCTTTGGCGGCGCACCTGGTGCTGCCTTTGGCGGCGCACCTGGTGCTGCCTTTGGCGGCGCACCTGGTGCTGCCTTTGGCGGCGCACCTGGTGCTGCCTTTGGCGGCGCACCTGGTGCTGCCTTTGGCGGTGCACCTGGTGCTGGCTTCGGAAGCCCAAGTCGTGGTGGCTCTCCTGCGGCTCCCAGTAGACTTTACGGCGCCCCATAAGCAGTGACCCCATAATTCTCCTGTCATTCATTAGAAATTTTCTCGCTTGAAACCTCATTGATTTGTGTGATGACTTTCATGTGTCAGTAACGCTAAGTTAGTTTTTATCTTAAGTTACATCTTCTGCCGTCGCTCGGACAATACGCTTATTACTCTTACTTTTACGTATTTAGTAAAAATAAAATGATCTGATATATGCTTTACTTTTAAAATCCAACAATATATAATTTCGAGGAAAAAATCGTATTCCTAGAAAAACTTATGAAGCAATAGTCACTTTTTTAATAATGCTTTTTAGATGGAGGATAGTCTATGCGTTCATCATATTTGTCATTGTGATCAAATGTATATACGTTTTTCATGATAACTTAAGTACACTCAAGTGATCATGGAAACTGCACCGTGAGCCTTTCTGTGTCGACCTACGCATATCTCCACAGTGTCTTCCTACCTTATCTTATGTTTGTGATGAGTGGTAAGTGTGGTGGTTGTTACTTGCTTTAGTGAGTAGCACCTGTGTGATGCTTGTTACCTGACTGTGGTGAGTGGTAGATGTGTGATGGATGTTTCCTGACTGTGGTGAGTGGTAGATCTGTGATGGTTGTTACCTGACTAGTGAGTGGTTACTAGCCTGACTGTGGTGAGTGGCAGCTGTGATAGTTGTTAACCTGGCTGTGGTGAGTGGTTGCTGTGTGATGGCTACCTGACTGCGATGAGTGGTTGCTGTGTGTTGGTTACCTGACTGTGGTGGTTGCTGTGTGATGGCTACCTGATTGTGATGAGTGGTTGCTGTGTGTTGGTTACCTGACTGTGGTGAGTGGTTGCTGTGTGATGGCTACCTGACTGCGATGAGTGGTTGCTGTGTGTTGGTTGTTACCTGACTGTGGTGAGTGGTTGCTGTATGTTGGTTGTTACCAAACTGTGGCGAGTGGTAGATGTATGATGGCTACCTGACTCTGGTGAGTGGTTGCTGTGTGATTGGTTCCTGACTGTGGTGAGTGGTAGATGAATGATGAGTACCTGACTGTGGTGAGTGGTTGCTGTGTGATGTCTACCTGACTGTGGTGAGTAGTTGCTGTGTGGTAGTTGTCATCCTCCTGGACAAGTTTTTATAAGTGAATTTAATACTTAGTTTTACTCTCAATTAGGTGTATAGAACAGTAACTCTCAGTGGAAATATTACCTCCAGCAAGACCAAACCCCCACCACCAGGTGGACTGTAAAGTACCACTGTGCAACTCACGTCCTGTCTGCAGTAAACACCACCACTAGGTGTTCAGTGAACTCATTAAATAACCCCACCTTATGTATGAACACTCCTGTTATTTACCAGAGGCAGAATGAGAGTATCTGAGAGTCGTCTACTAACCTACAACTGCATATACATTATGATGGCTTTCATGCAGGTGAGGCTTTACAACCTTCCTGCATTAGACGTTGTAATCAAAAATGCTTGAAGACTTCGGATTGGGTTGTTCCAGAATGTTGCATTAATCGTCTGGGAAATTAAATAACACGGCTCATTTGTAGAAAAATTCTCTCGCTGGTTCGGCAAATCTGCCCTCAACCCAGATATTAGTTCTTGTGTAATGTTAGCAAATAACTGGAAGCAATATTGTTGACGGATCAAGGATGTATAATCAAAGAAGCAACATCTGCATCTGCTTCAATTGCAAATTCTAGACCTCATCTCGTTCGAAGCTGAATGCCAATTAATTAATTGGATTTTTTTTATTAAGAACGTATAATTGACCAGTTTAAAGTTATTATTTTGTAACCCTTCTAATTAAAGCCATTAAATTTATATTGTTAGCTAAGTAGCTAAATTCACCCTTTTAATGGCATTTCAGTCAAGGTATTTTACTACCGTTCAATACTTAATTACCGAATTATTTCTGTCTGAGCCCTGATACTGGAAATTCAGAATAAAGGAAAGTTGTCGTAGTAGTGCTGGAAACAGCATGACCCTCACGGATTTAGCTCTTCCCATGAATAATAATTAGCAGTGTCAGAAGACAGAGGTGTCTTCTATTATGGAAGTTCCTCTGGAATCGATGTGTGGAAATTGAATCATGTGATTCTGGCAGATGTTTTTTTTTTCAAAAATATTAACGTATTTTTTCATTCGAACGATGTAGGTTCAAACCAACGAACTCAGACAAGAGTGTGTACCCGACCGTATGACCGGGTACACTTTTTTCTATTTGTACCTGACCATATGACCGGGTACACTTTTTCCTATTTGTACCCTGCCATATGGTCGGGTACACTTTTTCCTATTTGTACCCTGCCATATGACCGGGTATACTTTTTCCTATTTGTACCCTGCCATATGACCGGGTATACTTTTTCCTATTTGTACCCTGCCATATGACCGGGTACACTTTTTCCTATTTGTACCCTGCCATATGACCGGGTACACTTTTTCCTATTTGTACCCTGCCATATGACCGGGTATACTTTTTCCTATTTGTACCCTGCCATATGACCGGGTACACTTTTTCCTATTTGTACCCTGCCATATGACCGGGTATACTTTTTCCTATTTGTACCCTGCCATATGACCGGGTATACTTTTTCCTATTTGTACCCTGCCATATGACCGGGTACACTTTTTCCTATTTGTACCCTGCCATATGACCGGGTATACTTTTTCCTATTTGTACCCTGCCATATGACCGGGTATACTTTCCTATTTGTACCCTGCCATATGACCGGGTACACTTTTTCCTATTTGTACCTGACCATATGACCGGGTACACTTTTTCCTATTTGTACCCTGCCATATGACCGGGTATACTTTTTTCTATTTGTACCCTGCCATATGACCGGGTACACTTTTTCCTATTTGTACCCTGCCATATGACCGGGTATACTTTTTCCTATTTGTACCCTGCCATATGACCGGGTATACTTTTTCCTATTTGTACCCTGCCATATGGTCGGGTACACTTTTTCCTATTTGTACCCTGCCATATGGTCGGGTACACTTTTTCCTATTTGTACCCTGCCATATGACCGGGTACACTTTTTCCTATTTGTACCCTGCCATATGACCGGGTATACTTTTTCCTATTTGTACCCTGCCATATGGCCGGGTACACTTTTTCCTATTTGTACCCTGCCATATGACCGGGTATACTTTTTCCTATTTGTACCCTGCCATATGACCGGGTATACTTTTTCCTATTTGTACCCTGCCATATGACCGGGTACACTTTTTCCTATTTGTACCTGACCATATGACCGGGTACACTTTTTCCTATTTGTACCCTGCCATATGACCGGGTATACTTTTTTCTATTTGTACCCTGCCATATGACCGGGTACACTTTTTCCTATTTGTACCCTGCCATATGACCGGGTATACTTTTTCCTATTTGTACCCTGCCATATGACCGGGTATACTTTTTCCTATTTGTACCCTGCCATATGGTCGGGTACACTTTTTCCTATTTGTACCCTGCCATATGGTCGGGTACACTTTTTCCTATTTGTACCCTGCCATATGACCGGGTACACTTTTTCCTATTTGTACCCTGCCATATGACCGGGTACACTTTTTCCTATTTGTACCCTGCCATATGACTGGGTACACTTTTTCCTATTTGTACCCTGCCATATGACCGGGTACACTTTTTCCTATTTGTACCCTGCCATATGACCGGGTACACTTTTTCCTATTTGTACCCTGCCATATGACCGGGTACAAATAGGAAGCGCATCTGTCTGGCGTTCACAGAGGACCGAACCTCCACCACGTCTTCCGCTGAATAATCCGCATTTAAAATGAATTGTTAATTATCAATGCTTTATCAACTTATGTTACAAACAAGTTACTGAGAGTTTTTTGTACCTAGCGACTTCCTTGAAACTACCCCTCCCCCCCTCCCCCCTCCCCCCCTACTCTGTACTTCGTTAAGAACCAGACGACCTACCCGAGACCCTGACGATTTCCTCTCCATTACGACCATTCGTCATTTCCGGATTTTCCGAGTTTGGGCGCATCTTGTATGTGTCATAATTTCATCATCTTGATAATTTAGACTTGTATTTAATATTAGGGAATATTACCCCTCGTAATCATGTGAACTGAAAGTATAGTAAACCACGGAACGGGTGGGATTTGAACTCATGGCGAATGAGTCCTAAAGATCGCTATTGTGATGTAGTCCAGCTGGGCTTGTGAGGTCTCTGGGGAGACCTAATTTGACCAATTATATGGTCACACCTTGCCTTGGCAGGCGTCTGTAGCCACGCCCACGTCTGAGGTCTTTTGTTCTTGACGCCTCAGACCTAGGCGTCAGGTCGCAACACGTGGTTGTGGAGGGTGCTTGGACCACCATAAAAGCCCAAGGAAGAGCATGATCGAGAGATTCGGGCAGAGCTCTGGCCTGGGTGCAGAGCTCTGAGCAGAGATTCGAGCGGAGCTGCTGCTGGGGTGCAGGGCTCGGGAGAAGGCTGCTGAAGTCTCTGGAGGAGACTGTTGGAGGCACTGGGCAGAGTACTGGCTTGGCGTCGTACTCGTGCCGTGTAGGTCTTGGGACCTGTGGCTTCCTGTAGTGAACTGTCCTCTGTGCTATATTGTAAGTTATATTCAGTTTCGTCAAGTTGATTGTATTCCCTGTCTCACTGCTTATGTGTACCACCCCATTTATCTAAACCACAATAATGTTCTGTTCCCAAATATATTATTGTACAAAGACGTAATAATAAACTGTGTTTGAGTAGAATAATAATATTCACTTTCCCCGTTATTTTCTCCATTTATTTATGTTTAGTTAAAGTAGTGAGAGGGTGAGTAGTGTTGTGTGGCGGGTAGAGTAATGAGAGGTGAAGTTGTGGTCACCAGTGACCTCACATTACCTACCTCCGCACTCATCCCTCCTACTGCTTCGCCTGTCCTGCCTACATAATCCCTTACTCCCATATTCCCCACTTATATCCTATTCAATCATTACCCCCCTACATGACATGGTGTCTAAGCGGTGGTGGTTCTTATTATTTTTATAGTAGGAACCAGTCCCATGTGCCTTATTTTTGACTGCTCGGTTATACTTGTTATGCTACCATTTGCTACCACTTTTTTTTCTTGTGTGTGTAAAATCTAAAGTGAATATCTGTATGATATTATAATCCTAGTAACCTTAACTGTCCTTTTTTGACGGTGGGTCTGAATAATTGTTTGGGTGTAATATTATATTTGGTGGAGTTGGTTGTTGGTTAGAGATAAATGGTGGAGAATATCAGTATTTGGGTGAGACTTTTGGGGGAAGCAATTACTGGCCGAAATTGAATATTTACAGAGGAATGAGAAGTCACCCAGCCCGCCTTGGAAGACTTACCCACAACTGTCACCCATTGAAGAGTTGCCTATAATTGCTGTCCACCTGATGTGCCCAGTCACCCAGCTGATATGCCCAGTCACCCAGCTGATGTGCCCCAGTAGATGTATTGCTGCCCTGGTCTGTCATCCAGTGTAGTGGGTGTCTGTCTGCGTCACCCAGCCTCTGTGACCATCACCCACGGACCGCCAGTTACTCGCAGTTGCCAGGGATGGGTGACCGCACCTGCTGTTGATGACCTGAAGTGACCTCACCTCACCTCGAGCAACTGACCATAGCCTGCTACTGCTGATGTCGGCTGCTGTGATGCTGCTGAGATGCTGTAGCCGTGCTGCTATGCTGTGGCCGTGCTAAGATGCTGTAGCCCTGCTGCAATGCTGTGGCCGTGCTGTGTGCTGCTGTGATGTTGAGATGCTGCGGCCGTGCTGTGATGTTGAGACGCTGCGGCCGTGCTGTGATGCTGGGACCGTGCTGCGATGTTGTAGCCGTGCTGCGATGCTGTGGCCGTGCTGTGTGCTGCTGTGATACGGCCGTGCTATGTGCTGCTGTGATACGGCCGTGCTGTGATGATGGATATGCTGTGGCCGTGCTGTGATGCTGCGATGCTGCCTAGCTCAAGAGGAGATGGCGGGGATGCTGCAGTGGTGTGTGAGGGATTCTGGCTGGTGTGCCAGGACAGGAGAATCTACTATGAAGGAGTTGCCATCCTCAGAGATGTGGAAGGACGTGAGCCGCGGAGATGGACTCCAGCTGCTGGGACCAGCCTGCTTTCAAGGGCGGCATGGAGGTGTGTCCTGCCTTGCTGGTCGACCTGTGCGACAGGTATGCGGGGATGCCCTGCCAGCCATGAGAGACAATTAAGAGTGTGAGATGTCCCCAGCCTACTTTGACTTGCCAGAAGTGTTAGTGTTACCTGTGTGAAATAAGGTGACCTTGAATACGGTCCAGTGATTATGGCCGCCTTGTTTTATGAGGCCAGTGAATCCTAGTAATGGCATAGGATAATGGAGGGTCTTAGCTGCGATGCCTGCCCTGTCTCGATTTTCAGATGTTGTTGTAGTGTGCATGTGAAGTGTGCCGAAAATGCGACCTTGGTGGTCGTGAAGTGGTCCAGTTGCAGTTACTTGAAAGAATGCAACCCGTTGGAGCAGTTTTCCACGCCATAGAAGCCTAGAGAGGTTTGGCCCAATGGTTAACGTGCGAGGGTGACTAGCATTGGCTAGTGCATTTCTAGTAGAAGTAGGGAAGGCACTGGAGCCCGATAGTTAGGTTTAAGGAGAAATGACGGGTAAGGAGGCTTTGCACCAGAGAGCGACTATTATGCTGGCCAACTGCCAGAGGTACTGATTATGCTGCCTTGTGGTAGTTGAAGAGGTTGAGGGAAATATAATTGTATTATGTATAATTTTGTCTTTGTATTGTAATAGATTTAAGGGATAAGGATTAAAATAGTCTAATAACTAGGACAAATTGTCCTAGTTCTCAGATATTTTAAATTTGGGGAGAAAGGGGGATGTGATGTAGTCCAGCTGGGCTTGTGAGGTCTCTGGGGAGACCTAATTTGACCAATTATATGGTCACACCTTGCCTTGGCAGGCGTCTGTAGCCACGCCCACGTCTGAGGTCTTTTGTTCTTGACGCCTCAGACCTAGGCGTCAGGTCGCAACACGTGGTTGTGGAGGGTGCTTGGACCACCATAAAAGCCCAAGGAAGAGCATGATCGAGAGATTCGGGCAGAGCACTGGCCTGGGTGCAGAGCTCTGAGCAGAGATTCGAGCGGAGCTGCTGATGGGGTGCAGAGCTCCGAGCAGAGACTTCGAGAGGAGCTGCTGCTGGGGTGCAGGGCTCGGGAGAAGGCTGCTGAAGTCTCTGGAGGAGACTGTTGGAGGCACTGGGCAGAGTACTGGCTTGGCGTCGTACTCGTGCCGTGTAGGTCTTGGGACCTGTGGCTTCCTGTAGTGAACTGTCCTCTGTGCTATATTGTAAGTTATATTCAGTTTCGTCAAGTTGATTGTATTCCCTGTCTCACTGCTTATGTGTACCACCCCATTTATCTAAACCACAATAATGTTCTGTTCCCAAATATATTATTGTACAAAGACGTAATAATAAACTGTGTTTGAGTAGAATAATAATATTCACTGTCCCACCGTTATTTATTCTTTTTCTTATATTTTATTATGTTTATATGAGTGAAGAGTGGGCGAGGCATATGTTAGAGAGTAGTGTAGAGTTAATGAGTGTCGTGAAGGTCACCACTGACCTTACATTATCTACCTACCTCACTCCTACCACCTCGCCTGTCCCCTACCTACTGACTCCCCCCGCTTACTCCCATATTCCCCACTTATATCCTATTCAATCATTACCCCCCTACATGACACTATGGGTTTAAACCCAGCCCGTTCAGTGGTTTGCAATCATGTTATATTTCGTAAGTCATAAAAGTACAAAATATTTTCCGTATATATTGTATATTCACATATTTTATATAACGCTGAGGCAAGACATGCCAGCTGTTTCACTGGTAGTTGGAAGAGTGACGAGAGTTGCAGTATTAACACATGTTATAGCAGTGTTGTAGTAATGGCGACACTCAGATTCAATCATTTTATTTATCAATTGCACGATGTAGTTACGAACATATTTATCAAATGTAATTTTTTCCCGTTTTATTCATGATCGCTGAGTCTAAGGTCTTAAGCACTGACTTCCAGGTTGAGGGACTGATTACTTCATCCTCTACTGTCTTCCCATATCATGTATTGAACTGATAAAGCCACTGGTTGGTGAAACTCCTTCAAATAGATACCCAGGTGTTACAGGCGTTTCTGGTTCCTTATGAAGTGTAAGTGACGGGAATCCAAAGGTTATTTTACAGTTCTGTGTATCACTAGTATGGCCCTGGATTCTGCGGCTCTGTCTTTATCTCCTTACTACTGCAGAGTGGATCTAGTTCCACTGGAGAACATACAGTGGGACTATGACTATAATGATCCATTGTATGGGGAATCACGGAGACGGGATGGGAGCTCTGAACCTTCACTCTGGGGTGACGTGGATTATTATAATCATAGGAAGCACTAAACCCATAGGATTATATACAGTGCATCTGCCAGGTGGGGGGGAATGGAAGGTATTCAGGTTCAATTCTGGGAACCAGAGCACAGATCCAATTCCCTAGATCAAGAGCCCCTCACCAGCATCAAGGAACCTCCCTTGAGGGGGGGGTGACGTGGAATGATGTACCACTGACATGTACAAGGGAAAGACTGCCATAAATATAAGCGATATTAAAATAAGTACTAAAGACATACAGTCAGGAAAGAACTCAGAATTGATTTAAATTGGATATATCGAGATTCAGAAGGATATTCGGAAAGTATTAACTCGTTAATCGAGTTGTAGCCGAGTGGAACAATGTGCCAATGGTCAGTGAAGATTAAACTCTGATTTATTAAAAAGAATAGACTGAATAAATATGAGTGAGAAGGTATTATTAATGGTATACAATACCGATATCATACTCAGGTGCTGGCGCATTTATCTTTATCGGCGAGAGGCTTCGCCTGCACAACAGCTTCCTCAGTCGGATACAGGTGAATGCAACACTGAAAGCAGGTTGCAAAAGGAATGATAATACCGACAAACTGTGGAAAAGGACACCTTTTAGTTCAGGACATTTATTAATAAATGTTCTGAACTGTACACTAGTGCCATTTACCACAGCTCTGGAAGAAGCTCTCTTCAATGCGACAGGCGTTGTATGGCCCCCTGCGGCTTTAGCGAATTTCCCTAAATGTAATAATACATCCCGAAAGGAAATGAGGCAAGATGGCGTCCTGGCGTTAAAAGAGGCAACTAATTCCAGGTTATCTTTGATAAATGATAATCACTAAAAAATGCGCTTGACCCTTGCAAATCTTGTTTATCCAGTACGCAGCTGCGCGAACCTTTCCCCAGTTTGTGACAACGATGTCAAGATGTCGCTCAAGAATTCAGCTGTGGGGTGATCAAGAACAGTTATTCCGTAACGGCTCAACAACGACGCCATCGTTCCTGAATGTTAAGAGAGAAAAGTATAAAATAGTGTGACAAGTACAGTGTTCAGCGAGACATTGACAGGACTATATTATCCATTAGTCACAAGACATATTAACATCAGTGGTACGTAATACCGACAAGTTGAAGTATAAAGACACGTGCTCAATAACTGGGTTTTGTATTGATGAAGCCACTGGTGGGCGAAACGTCTGCATAATACACCCAGTTCCACATGTCAATACTTCGACAAGAACGAAAAATTTTGAGAACTAAAAATGCATCCGAAAACTTAAAAATCCAACGATAAACTCAAAATTCATAATATAAATTACATTTTTGTAAGTTAAAAATAATATATCAACTGTAAACTTAAATCATGGACAAAGTTTAAAATTTTCCAATCCTCTGGAGAATGTGGTTAAAATGTAAGCAAAAAGGATGCATTAAATGCAACTTTCAGCTGTGAAAATAATAGCAATTAAATAATGAAAACGTATGATGTACATACTGTGGTATGGCAATAATTTTTTTCCCGAAGAGACAGGTGCCAAAGAAGGAATGTATGCCTAGGGCCTACGATGGTCTGGAAACTGCAATGGGTATTGATAGATGGTGAACCGCATAACGAGGAACCTGCAAGTTTGTCCCCCTGATTCCAGAATGCTTCGAGACCCAGATCTTCTTGCAGAAGACACAACACTGTGCTAAATGTGACGAGATTGTTGCGAAGAGCTCATGTTGCACTGAGAGAGCAGCCACTTCAGTAAAGGAAGACGAGGGATGAGAACCAATGTTGATGACAGGTGCAAGTGAGTATAAATCTGCAATGACAATGCTAGCTGTATCCGGTAAGTGCCCCTGGTACTGCACTCTCAGTAAACATTGCTGGGTATCGTACTCCATAGTTATGCAAATGGATCAGATGATTGCAACATTTGAGTATCTTTATTGTGGAAACATTTCACTGGTCAGTGGCTTCCTCAGTCCAATACAGAGAAGAAAGGTGAAAGATGAGGAGTTTGAGGTAACCAGTCCCTTAGCCTAAAGTCGATATGTTCAGCCCATCAATATTGATGATAATACAGCATATGTTAGACATGCGAGATGAAGCAGTCGTGGGCGGTGTCACCATGGAAAAATGGACAGGTGGAAGTAGTTCATGCCTATAGCTTAGGCAAGTGTAGAATAATTCCCTGTATCAGACTGCTTCGCCTGGCCTGTCTGCAGTACATAAGCCCTTTCTCCGAGCATATGCTATACTTTTATTAAGGCTGTTAGATTGAACTCATTACAGGCTGAGGGACTGATTACCTCAAACTCCTCATCTTCCACCGTTCTTCTCTGTATTAGACTGAGGAAACCACTTGCTGGCGTAACGTTTTGCGCAAGTGTTTCATTCATCAGTGTACATAGAATGTGAGTGTGATGGAAAATTCTCAAGTGGAAGCTCATATCCTTAGCAGACATAAGAAATTTTGAAAAGATTAAGGAAGAAGGAACATGTTTCAGTCCCCGGCACCTCCTAAGATCACAGGGAAAACAATCGAGTGAAATGAAAAAGCCGGCAGATTCAGGGTCAGCAACTAGATCCTGAAGGAAAAGATTAAAGGAACTTAAACCATGGAATGGGTGGGGTTTAAACCCCTCCCGTTCCATGGTTTGCTTGCAATCGTGTTACAAAGAACTTAAGAAAAAAAAGGCAACGACTGATAGAACCAATTTTACATAAGTATTTATTCTATAGATTTTAGGGTCATAAAGATGGTACAAGTGATAACGGAAACAGAGTATATATGGACGGGTTTGTAATGAAGGAGAATTAGATTCTACAGATTTTCGAATGGGGACGAACAAGAGGCAAACTAATGCAGTGCTTGATGAAGGACGACATCAAGTTCAGAGTTGCTGTACAAGCAGAGGAACGCGCTTCCTGTAATCAAATTTATAGGTTAAATATTAAATAACTTAATTTCTCTGAGAGACTGTTATTACTTGGCCTGCTGTGTTAGTTACTGGTTGTCAAAGGCACTTGTTGATAGTGAATGTGTATATGTGTACGCACGGACACACACACACAGAGGCGAGTTTGTGTGTGTGTGTGTGTGTACCCACCTAATTGTATTCACCTAATTGTGGTTGCAGGGGTCGAGACTCAGCTCCTGGCCCCGCCTCTTCACTGAGTGCTACTAGGTCCTCTCTTTCCCTGCTCCATGAGCTTCATCATACTTCATCTTAAAGCTATGCGTGTGTACTCACCTAATTGTACTCGCCTAATTGTGGTTGCAGGGGTCGAGACTCGGCTCTTGGCCCCGCCTCTTCACTGATCGCTACTAGGTCCTCTCTGTTTCTTGAGCTTTGTCATACCTCGTCTTAAAGCTATGTATGGCTGCTGCCTCCACTACATCACTTGCTAGGCTATTCTACTTCCTGATGACTCTATGACTGAAGAAATACTTCCTAACATCCCTCTGACTCGTCTGAGTCTTCAGCTTCCAATTGTGACCTCTTGTTTCTGTGTCCCCTCTCTGGAACATCCTGTCTCTGTTCACATTATCTATTCCACGCAGTATTTTGTGTCTCGTTAACATGTCTCCCCTGGCCCTCCTGTCCTCCAATGTCGTCAGTCCGATTTCCCTCAACCTATCATCGTAGGACATACCCCTGAGCTCCGGAACTAGCCTTGTTGCAAACCTTTGCACTTTCTCTAATTTCTTGACATGCTTGACCAGGTGTGGGTTCCAAACTGGTGCTGCATACTCCAGTATGGGCCTGACGTACACAGTGTACAGTGTCTTGAACGATTCCTTACTAAGGTATAGGAACGCTATTCTCAGGTTTGCCAGGCGCCCATATGCTGCAGCAGTTATCTGGTTTATGTGTGCCTCTGGAGATGTGCTCTGTGTTATGATCGCCCCAAGATCTTTTTCCTTGAGCGAGGTTTGCAGCCTTTGGCCACCTAGCCTATACTCTGTCTGCGGTCTTCTTTGCCCTTCTCCGATCTTCATGACTTTGCATTTGGCGGGGTTGAATTCAAGAAGCCAGTTGCTGGACCAAGTGTCTAGCCTGTCCAGGTCTCTTTGAAGTCCTGCCTGATCCTCATCTGATTTAATTCTCATTAACTTCATATCTGCGAACAGGGACACCTCTGAGTCTATCCCTTCCATCATGCCATTCACATATACCAAGGGGTCGGTACTAGGACCGACCCCTGTGGGACCCCGCTCGTCACAGGTGCCCACTGTGATACCTCATCCCGTACCATGACTCGTTGTTGCCTCCCTGTCAGGTATTCTCTGATCCATTGCAGTGCCCCTCCTGTTATACGCGCCTGATCCTCTAGTTTCTGCACTAGTCTCTTGTGAGGAACTGTGTCGAAGGCCTTCTTGCAGTCCAAGAAAATGCAATCAACCCACCCCTCTCTCTCGTGTCGCACTTCTGTAACTTTGTCATAGAACTCCAGTACGTTTGTGACACAGGATTTGCCTTCCATGAATCCGTGCTGGTTATCGTTTATAATCATGTTCTGTTCCAGGTGCTCCACCACTCTCCTGATAATCTTCTCCATGACTTTGCATGTTATACACGTCAGTGACACCGGTCTGTAATTTAGTGCCTCTTTTGTCTCCTTTCTTAAAAACGGGAACTACATTTGCGGTCTTCAATACCTCGGGTAGTTGCCCAGTTTCAAGGGATGTGTTGATTGTGGTTAATGGCACACACAGTATATCTGCTCCCTCCCTGAGGACCCACGGGGAGATGTCCGGTCCCATTGCCTTTGAGGTCTCAAGGTCACTTAGCAGCTTCTTCACCTCCTCCTCATTGGGGGCATATCATCCAGCACTTGTTGGTCTATTCCCTGTTGGTATCCCCCTCTGTCCTGTCTTCCCAGAGTCTTTCTGTCTCCACTGTGAATACTTCCTTAAATCTCATGTTGAGCTCCTCACATACCTCTTGATCGTTTCTTGTGAGTTCCCCACCTTCTTTCCTCAGCCTGATCACCTGATCTTTGACTGTTGTCTTTCTCCTAATGTGGCTAAACAGCAGTTGTGTGTGTGTGTGTGTGTGTGTGTGTGTGTGTGTGTGTGTGTGTGTGTGTGTGTGTGTGTGCGTGCGCGCGTGCTCACCTAATAGTACTCTCCTAATTCTGGTTGCAAGGGTCGATTCATAGCTCCTGATGTGTGTCCGTGCGTACACACACACACACACACACACACACACACACACACACACACACACACACACACACACACACACACATAGACGAGTACCTTTGACAACCAGCAACTAACACAATAGGCCAAGTAATGAGCAATTAAGTTATTTAATGTTTAACCTTTCTCTGTTATTTAATACCCATTAGTTCTTGTGTAATAAACATTGTCTTATATATTGAATATGCTATAATATTAAAATTAAAAATATATAGGAAATATATCGGAATCTGCCGGAAAGGGGGTATCATCCCATCCTTTATATATAGAGGTGCGTTGAGGTATCTGTGGAGGCAAAGAAGGGAATGTACTAGAGTATAATGGCACCAACACTCTTATATGGGTGTGAAGGTTGGGTTGTAAATGCTGCAGCGAGGAGGCGGTTGGAGGCAGTGGAGATGTCCTGTCTAAGGGCAATGTGTGGTGCAATTATGTAGAGAATTCGAAGTGTGGAAATTACGAGGAAGTGTGGAGTTACTAAAAGTATTACTCAGAGGGCAGAAGAGGAGTTGTTGAGGTGGTTTGGTCATTTCGAGAGAATGGAACAAAGTAGAATGACTTGAAGAGCGTATAAATCTGTAGGGGAAGATGCAGGGTAGGGGTCGTTCTTGAAAAAGTTGGAGGAAATGGGTAAAGGAGGTTTTGTGGGCAAGGAGCTTGGACTTCCAGCAAGGGTGTGAGAGCATGTTAGATAGGAGTGAATGGAGACGAATGGTTTTGGGACCTGACGAGCTGTTGGAGTGTAAGCAGAGTAATATTTTGTGAAGGGATTCAGGGAAACCAGTTAGCCGGACTTGAGTCCTGGAAATGGGAAGTACAATGCCTGCACTTTAAAGGAGGGGTTTAGGATATTGGCAGTTTGGAGGGATATCTAAACTGTCGTATATGAGCACCTCTGCAAAAACGGTGATTATGTATGAATGATGGTGAAAAGTGTTGAATGATGATTTTTTTTTTCATTTTGGGTCACCCTGCCTCGGTGGGAAACGGCCGACGTGTTGAATATTATGTACGAGCATATATTTGGTAATACAGGTTTTTGTTTGTTGGCTAAAATTAACAAGGAAAATAATTTTAGAAAAGACAGTATAAATTGTTACAGGTGATTAAGGCGTTGAAGCCATTTGCAATAATCATACTTTTTTAAAGTAGTAGACTGGTAAGCCAGTGGAAGGCCTCGGTCATATGACCAAAAACTCCAGCAGCGGGTCATCATATGATTTAAGATCCTCACCAAGAAACACTTGTCTTGTTCCCTGACAAATTTCCTAACCTAAATTTAATGAGCTTAAATCCCAGAACGTGGAAGGTTACTAATGGTATAAACTTGGGTAATATATGACGACAAATTGTTTTAGAAAGACACATGAGCAAACACTAGGGCATATTAGAAAACGTTTCGGCTCTGGGACCAAGACCGGAACGTTTTCTAGATTACTGATGCTGGGAAAAAAAAGGCAAAATATTAAATACAGTCTCGACCTATGGGCAACCCTCAGACCAGACACATTACTGGAGACATAAATCAGTTGGAACCAAAGTGATGTACTCGTTCTTGCTCATAACACATGACTTTCAAGGTCCCTTGTACGACATCAGACCCACCATGGAGGCGATGCTTACCTGGACCATTATTTAAGCAACCATGTCCAGAAACTGGAGATACTCTGTTGGATTCCGAATAGTCGAAACAAAAAAAAGACCTAATTACTACTATGGAAACTAAAACGTTCTGTTTTGGAAGAGATGTAAACCAGGATCGCATAATTACGGTGTTAAAGCTAAGCAGAGAAATGGATAGAGAAAGCCCTTCCTGAGAGATAATAAACAAAGAGTTAAAGGTTAAAAATGTTAACGAGTCTAGCGGTGGTTAGGAAGTGAAATGATTCACGATGTTATTGTGTGACCGCTCGTGAGGAGTTGACAAACAAGAAATAATCGCCAAGATTTGATCTCAAATAGATGAGCACACACTTGCCCGAGTATTTCATAAATATAAGAAAATTTGAGATTGGACACGAGATTGGGCTCGTATAGTGCTAAACTGATGCTGATGATAAATGAGAAGACAATGACAAGGGAAAACGCAAGACACACTGGAAGACCTTGACAGAATAAACTGGTAATTTGAGAGATGGGGACCGGCGATAGGGAAGCAAAAATTAAACACAAATGGGCCAAAGGGATTTTAAGAAGTACTTTCTCACCCTCGAGGTGCTCAGGAAAAATAATAACCTAAACGAGAAAATGATAAAAGCAAAAATTATAGTGCTATCATTAAGTATGACAGGGTAGCAATAAATTCAATAGCCTATCCCGGGGATTTTTTGGTTGCCCGAAACTGCTACTCGACTCCCAGGCTGCTAATTCGAGAGGTCTTTGATCTACCATCTTACTTGACTGGTACATAAAGTACTGATGTTTACTGATTCCAATTACCACTTGATTATCCACTTAGATATCCTAATATCCACCCCATATGGCCTCAAAGTCCCAGATTTAATAAACAAAATAGGTATATATTCTTTGAAATCTTCCTACTACGCTCCTGGATACGCCAGTTACCTAGTAAAACAAGTAGTAAACACAAGAGACCAGGCCAGGAGCTGGGTCACGACCGCAATCACAATTAGGTAATTACAGCAGAGTATAATTAGGTGAGTATAACTAAAGGATTACGCTTAAAATCTACTTAACTATTTTCTCTCACTTGTATGTGAAAGTTATTTGTTTCATCTGAGATCGTTGAACACCGTTCAATTATGCGTTGTGAAGGCAGACTTAATTATAATGTTTGGTATCGTCAGCTTGTAAGTGGGGAAAAAAAATAGCGCAAATGTTTTATCTCCTGAGAAAATTGTGCAAGGGTTGCGCAGTGCGCGCGACACACACACACACACACACACACACACACACACACACACACACACACACACACACACACACACAAACACAAACACAAACAGAAGTGCTGTACCACCTAGTAAGGAGCGCTCATAAACGACTACCAACACAACTTTACGAACCATAAATCCAGTTCCTGAAAAATACAGTACCAGAGTTTTACGAGGTGATGAGGCAGGTGAGAGGAGACGGGGTGGATTGTATATTTTTGGACTGTAAGAAGGCTTTTGGCGTAGAATAGCAGCGTGGAAGAGACTGGTACAAAAACTAGAGAAGCAGGCAGGAGTAACAGGAAAGATACTATAGTTGTTTTTCCTTGTTATCATCCCAGAAGAGGTGTAGGACGCGAGTGACTAGGGAGTTCCAGAGTTCAGTACCGGAACAGGTATTATTTCTTAGCTGCGTGAATGACATGATGGAAGGGATAGTCGAAGGTATCCCTCTAAGCAGCTGTGTAATTAAAGACAATACGAATTAGGGAAGACAGTGAGAGGCTACAAATAGACCTGGACAGGCTGCAGGTCTGGTTTGGCAAGTGGCTACTGGAATTTAACCCCAGCAAGTGTAAGGTTTTATGATGTTTAGGGATGGTCAACTAAGACCGCAGAGGGAGTACAGGGTCGGGAGCACAAAGGCTGCAAATCCCGCCTGAGGCGCACGTCAGTCGAATAAATGCTGCAGCAAATGCGCTTCTGGTAAATCTTAGCCTAGCTTTTTAGAAATCTAAGCAAGGAAGCATTCACGACATTTAATGGCACGAGTCAGGCTCATATTGAAATATTCTAAATCATTATGGAACCCAGACCTTATCAAGCATATCAAGAAATTGAATGAAGTGAAGTAATTTTAAACGAGACTAGTCCCGTAAAGAAGCTTAACCTGATGACTTGAGAGAATAGGACGACCAGGGGTCATATAACAACGTAGAAAATACTTAGAGGAATTGGTAGGGTAGACAGGAACAGATTGTTGGAGAGATGAAAACAGGAACACGAGGGCACAGCTGGAAGTTGAAAACACACACAAGTCACAAGGTTGTTAGGAAGTATTTCTTTAATTATATTGTTAGGAAGTGGAATGACCTAGATATTAAGAGTAGATGAGGCTGGATCCATATATGGCATTAAGTACCATAAGCTCTCGAAGCCAGGAGAGTGAAACCAGCAACGGCCAGCACTGAGGCGGGGCCAGGAGCTAAGAATCAACCCGTGCAACCAAATGTGGGTATATATAGGCAAGTACACTCTCACGCGCATGTGATAAATATCGCAGTGTCTGTTCGGTAGTTATGTCAGTAAAACCTGTCATCTTATCTTCTAGGTCAACACTGTCGAAAATATGATGATCTGGGTCATTCTGTATATACATAAACATATGTAGCAAATATATGAATGGTGTCCTCTAGTAAAGGAATTTTTCATTGTTAAACAATGAAAAGAGATCAGGTTTGTGTAAGATCTCGTCTGAGACCATACACAAACCTGATCTGTTTTCCATGCGTCCTTCACCTTTCTGATAGTGATGGCCTGGCCGGGTATATAAGAGTCGACTCCCTTGTTATGCGCCACTCACTCTGAGCTGTCTCCGACACCAACATGATCCCGGTAAGATATCTCTAACTTTAATACCAGTCTTGTATCTTCTCATGGTACAGAAGTGATATAATTTTTTAGAATACTGGAGTATATTTGTGCAACGCTTTACAAATCATATCAGTAAAGTTTTGTATTTTTTCTCGGTTAAAAGTCAACGTAAATAAAACTGTTGCCATAATACGACTTTTACGTTTTAGAACACTTCGGAAAATAATATATTTTTTTGTTTTGCAGAAAGTGATTTTGTTCACCTTGTTGGCTGTTGTGGGAGCCGATAGGCTTCCGTCTACTTCTTATGGTGCACCCGCCAGGGGAAGTGGGGGCTTCGGGGGATCCAGAGGCGGCGTTGGTGCAGGTTTCGGAGGGCCCGCTGGTGCAGGTTTCGGAAGGCCCGCTGGTACAGGTTTCGGAGGGCCCGCTGGTGCAGGTTTCGGAGGGCCTGCTGGTGCAGGTTTTGGAGGGCCCGCTGGTGCAGGTTTCGGAGGGCCAGCTGGTGCAGGTTTCGGGGGAGCTGGCAGTGGAAGTTCTCTTAGCGGAAGCTACAGACCTTCAGGTCCCGTAGTCCCAATCTTAAGAGACGACCGTCAGGGACCTGATGAGTATGGAAACTACAATTTTAACTTTGAAACTGGTGATGGCATCAGTCGTCAGGAGCAAGGCGCCCCTCAGGGTCCAGCTGGCGCTGTGGCAGCTCAGGGAGGATGGACGTGAGTAATCTTTAACAGTTTGTAGCAGAATATGTATACAAGGTATTTTCTCTGGAATTACATTATATTTACTTATAATAATAATGAATCTAATTGTGGTATTGTTTCAGATTTACTTTCCCCGATGGAACTCCCGCTGTTTTCAAGTTCGTAGCAGATGAAGGTGGTTACCGCGTGGAGTCTGACCTGGTGCCCACGCCCCATCCTCTTCCCGCCCACGCTATCGCCCAGATCGAGAAGGCTCGTCAGGAAGACGCTGCTGCAGCTGCTGCAGGTGGACGAGGATCATACAGCGCTGCTTCAGGTTCTGTTTCTCAGTTTGCTGGAGCACCTGCTGGTGGCTTCGGTGGTTCACCTGCTGGTGGTTTCGGTGGTTCACCTGCTGGTGGCTTCGGTGGTTCACCTGCTGGTGGCTTCGGTGGTTCACCTGCTGGTGGCTTCGGTGGTTCACCTGCTGGTGGCTTCGGTGGTTCACCTGCTGGTGGCTTCGGTGGTTCACCTGCTGGTGGCTTCGGTGGTTCACCTGCTGGTGGCTTCGGAACTTCACGCCGTGGAAGCGCTCCTGCGGCTCTCAGAAGAACTTATGGCGCCCCATAAGCATCACTCTATATTGTACCAGTGACCCCATAATTCTTCTTTCATATTCATTAGAAATTATCTCGCTTGAAATCTCGTTGAACAGTGTTGCTGATGACGTTCGTGGACTCCTTAGTCCTAGTAATACAAAGTCATGGTCTGATGTTTGACACTGCGTGGACAATACGCTTATTACTTTTACTGTTACGTATTTAATAAAATAATTTGAAACTTTTTATATGTAATATAAATTCCAAAAAAAACTAAATTAAGATTTCGAGAAAGACTGCATTCCTAAAATAAACAAACGTTCATTTAAGTCATTCCTTTTAGGTGGATAATCTGTTATCGACAGATTCTTTTATCATACGTAAGTGGTCATGGGAAACTCCACCACAGACATTTTGTTTATAGATTTTCGAGCGGCAGTATATTCCGAGAATATCCTTGTCTAATTGCTTTATAAATCTGGCACCAGATCTATAAACTGAGTGGTAACTGGGGCTTGTGTTGTCATCTGACTGATGACTGGTAACTGTGTGACAAGAGTCAGGAGACAAGACAGTTATAACCTGACTGGTGAGTGATGACTGTGTGGAAAGGTGGGGGTCATCTTGGAGATGTATACCTGGAGTATACCTGGAGAGACCTCCGGGGGTCAACTCCCCCGCGACCCGGTCTGTGACCAGGCATCATGGTGGATTAGGGCCTAATCAACCAGGCTGTTACTGCTGGCCGCACGCAATCCAACATACGAACCACAGCCCGGCCGGTCAGGTACTGACTTTAGGTGCCTGCCCAGTGCCTGCTTGAAAACACCCAGGGGTCTATTGGTAATCCCCTTCATGTATGCTGGGAGGCATTTGAACACTTATTGTGTTGTCTCTTATCGTGCTAGTGACACCCCTGCTTTTCATTGGGGGGGTGTTGCATCGTCTGCCGAATCTCTTGCTTTCGTAGCGAGTGATTTTCGTGAGCAAGTTTGGTACTAACCCCTCTAGGATTTTCCCGGTGTATATAATCATGTATCTCTCCCTCAGGCGTCCTAGGGAGTACAGGTTGAGGAACTTCAAGCGCTACCAGTAATTGAGGTGTTTTATCTCCGTTATGCGTGCCGTGAAGGTTCTCTGTACATTTTCTAGGTCAGCAATTTCACCTGCCTTGAAAGGTGCTGTTAGTGTGCAGCAATATTCCAGCGTAGATAGAACAAGCGACCTGAAGAGTTTTATCAGGGGGCTTGGTATCTCTGGTTTTGAAGGTTCTCATTATTCATCCTGTCATTTTTCTAGCAGATGTGACTGATACAATCTTATAGTCCTTGAAGGTGAGATCCTCTGACATGATCACTCCCAGGTCTTTGACATTAGTTTTTCGCTCTATTGTGTCGTTGGAATTTGTTTTATACTCCGATGAAGTTTTAATTTCCTCACGTTTTCCATATCGGAGTAATTGAAATTTCCCATCATTGAACCTCGTATTGTTTTCTGCGGCCCATTTAAAGATTTAGTGATGTCCGCCTGGAGCCTTGCAGTGTCTTCAATGGACGACACTGTCATGCAAATTCGGGTGTCATCTGCAAAGGAAGACACGGTGCTGTGACTGACATCCTTGTCTATGTCAGTTATGAGAATGAGAAACAAGATGGGAGCGAGTACTGTGCCTTGTGGAACAGAGCTTTTCACTGTAGCCGCCTCAGACTTTTCTCTGTTGACTACTACTATGTGTTCTATTAGGAAATTATAGCTCCATCTACTAACTTTTCCTGTTATTCCTTTATCATGCATTTTATGCACTATTACACCATGGTCACACTTGTCAAAGGCTTTTGCAAAGCCTGCAGTCTGTTTATTTTCTACATCATCCAGGACCTTGTCGTAGTGGTCCAGTAGTTGGGTCAGACAGGGGCGACCTACTCTAAACCCATGTTGCCCTGGATTGTGTAACTGATGGGTATCTAGACGAGTGGCGATCTTGCTTCTTAGAACCTTTTCAAAGTTTTTATGATAAGGGGCGTTAGCGTTATCGGTCTGTAGCTCTTTGCTATTGCTTTACTGCCCCCTTTGTGGAGTGGGGCTATGTCTCGGGTGTATAGAACAGTTAATAACACTCGAGATGTTATCCGCATGAAAAGGAAATACCCACCTTGTTGGACGAAGCAGAAACCATGTTAGCGTTTGTGCCAACGTGTCACTCAGGTCCTGCAACACTGTGTATCATCTAGCAACATCAAGAAATGCCATTTTATTATGCACGGAAAGACTAAAAAGTTTAAATTCATCAGCGAGGCCTGCTCCTGGACCTGGCCTCTGGGGCGTTGATCCCCGGAACACCCTCCAGGTAACTGAATGAGATCTCAGGCGCCTACGGGTCTCAACTATACATTCTGCAACAATGATGTTGCATCACTTCTCAATTGAAAAAAGTAATTTTATGAATGGTTCTCCAAATATGTAATTATACATAATTCTTGCTGAAGTACACAATAATTAAAAAGTAATCGAAGGGTATTAATTATAACAGGAGTAAATAAGCGAGAGCTAATATTCCATATGAACATAAATATTCTTTAATGGAAATTAATAATTACAATTAGGTATCTAACATTAATTGAAGAGTTATTACTGCATCTGCTGTGAGTCTTAGACTTCCTCTCCTTGAAGCTGAGTGCCAAATTATACAAAAAGATGAATACAACGTAATTTTTGCAATGATTCTTACTATTAAACTTCAGAAGCACTTAACATGTAAGAGCAATGTTGTTCCCCATTAGTTCTCGGTAAAATTAGTCCAGAACAGTGAGAATTTGTACTGTAATACTGATGAAAACTGAGACCCCTTCATTGCTGCTCTTGCATCAAGTCTAAATGTCTCTTATTTTCATAGGTTCTGTATGGCCCCCGAGGGGTTAAGACCCCTAAAGAATGTAATAATGTGTGGTCCCTATGAGGGTTTACTCTATGATAACACAAATAACGATGTATTCACCTAGTTGTGGTTGCAGGGGTCGATTCACAGCTCCTGGCGGCTACTCGTCACTCTTCCCGGTGTTCCAGTCACTGCGAGATCCCAGGAAGGGAATTCCCGTGTTCCATAACATTAAGTCCTCTGTGCCTCAATGCACGTGATTAGAATAGTGCAGTGTGTGGCACAAGTTGAAAATGTAGTTAATTATTGCCAATGATGATTTTAAGGGAATCAGAAGAGGTATTCACAAATCATGTGAAATAATATCCAAATTTCTTCAATAAAAATGTTAGAATATAAGCAGTACAAATCAAATTCAAACTTTAGAGAGAGAACAATATCCTAAAATACACAAGCACATTAAGTTTGAAGTCGTTCTGAAGCTGCATTATCAAGTTTTGAGCCTGGAAAGTTGAAACTAATCGGATGCAACACACAAACAACACATGAAAAGTAGCATTTTATTTTTTCCCAATTTCTTAAAAAATATTAACTCAGAAACTACACTGGCCAAAATCAACCCAGACTTTTCCCTAAGTAAGAAGGGCCAGCTTCTAAGAAAGTAAATTTTCTGCAGTCTTAGAGGTGGAAAGAGAAGCAGGAAGAGTGAGACTAGAGAAACCAAACTACAGAAGGGGGATTACACAGGCATGAGGAATTTCCTGTTTGAGGTTCAGTGGGGAAAGAATTGGTGGGAAAATCAGTAAACCAAACGATGTAAAAAAAACATCAATTTTTTTTTAAATGGTCTTGAGGGAAGACATGATATAGGCATATAATAGACATATTGATCTAGGATAACCCTTGCACAACGTAGCATCAATAAAATGTGTTCTTTGAGAAAAATGTACCAACACAAGAAGTTAAAATCAGGCCAGAAAATGCATTTGCCAGTTATTGCACAGAGTCGAACAAAATTTGTGCCTCCACAGTATAAACCAGTGAAACGCTTCATCCATTTCATTCGATGCATCAACCATTGAGGATTGATGCCGTTCACAATTATATTTTAATCAGTGAAGAGCGCTAAACGCTTAGTCATACAGCGCCAGTGGAATGCGAGACGTTCAGACTTACTCCAATTAAGGGGAACGCTAACCGAATTCCCTGGATTAAAAGCCTCTTACCAGCACCAAGATAAACTGAAAATAAATAGTATAAAATACCGACACACTGGAAACATAAACACATATGCAGTTTAATGTGATCCTTTATTGACAACGTTTCACCCACACAGTGGGCTTTTTCAAGTCACAGATCTGTGCGTGACTTGAAAAAGCCCACTGTGTGGGCGAAACGTTGTCAATAAAGGATCACATTAAACTGCATATGTGTTTATGTTTCCACTAAGATAAACTAATGCAGTTATGCAAAATAATATAAATTAAGGATACAAACGGCTATACAGCATCTATCTTAACTTGGGTCGTAGCGACGATAATTTGACATCGTAGTTGAGATGTAGGAAGCAGTGGCCTTGTGTTGAAATATCCCATAAATATACCAAATTTCTGAAGTAGGTTAGTTAGTTTAATATGTTTATTATGCACCCCATACCCATCCTGTGGGTGGTAGTCAAAAGATTACAGAGGTACATAATGGGTCCAGGGACTGGGCCTCAAAGTTTTGATAGCTGAGCAAGTTACAGAGGTAATGAACTCACAATTTACAAAGGTAATGAACTCACAATTTACAAAGGTAATGAACTCCAGGTAGGTCTAGTCACAATCATGACAAGTTACAAAGGTGACGGAAATATAAATTCTGAAGGCGATTATAGGAGATTGTCTCCAGTTATCCGAGGGAAAACCAGGTTTTGAATGGCCGGTGTAGCGTTGTCTATAGGGCATCAACGCATGTTTACCTGGAGAGGGTTTCGGGGGTCAGCGCCCCCGCGGCTCGGTCTGAGACCAGGCCTCGTGGTGGTTCAGGGTCTGATCAACCAGGCTGTTACTGCCGGCCGCAAGTAAATTGACGTACGAGCCACAGCCATGAATCATGCTTAAGATATTTACACCAGCGTTGAAAATTTGAAGGCGATCGAATGAGGCGTTCTCGATTATAAGAAAAAACTGAAAGTAAACAAAAATATTTTTGCGAATGTTACGAAAATCGTTAATCGTCGTTAAACTTAAAAAAAATCATGAAAACATAAATTTGCAACTTTTTCCAAATTTTCTTCTCGTCTGCATTTTTTTTTTTTAAATTCTATAAAATTCTGTAAGAAATAATGCTTGATTTTTATTTTTTTGACTTCAATTTGATAAAACTTTGACTCACACAGCCCCCCCCCAAAAAAAATGCAAAAAATTTCCTATTACAATGCACCAGCATTTAGTGTGAAGCCAATTAGAAGAGACATTCTATTTATGACATCGGAACCAATTTGACAAAAAAAAAATGGTCTGATTTCAACGATTCCAAGTTCTTTTAATATTTTACTACACAAACAAATCTGCCATCACGCAAACAAAACATATTAAGTACTATGTTGGCACTAAGATGTGTATATCGTTAATTGAAGCTGATTAGAAGAGGTAAACTAAAATATATATAACGTGCTATAAGGATACTAAAAATTGTGCACAGTTTTAATTATAATGGTCAAGTGTGCACCATCACACTTGGGAGGCATCTTGTGTTAATGTTTGATGCTCCGTCACTGTGTATTTCGGAAGTTATCCCAGCCATTCCAGGATGCTGGAATATGTTCAATAACTTTGGTCATAGTGTACGTGAATATGCCAGTTGTTCCAAGAATTTGATCCTCGTTATTGTATACAAACCCTGAAATTTAGAAAATAATTGAATGAGGCGTTATAAGAGAAATAAAATCGAAAATTATTCAGTATTCACATTTTGGGAATGCCGAATAAGTATTATTAGAAGCGGAACTTCCAGAGGAAGAGATTCTCTGCAATCTAAATGATAACTTCTGCTTTGTAATTCTGCCAACACTGATTTTGTATTTTGAAAATTATCAATCGAATCACATCATTCATCGATATTTGTATCAAATATAATTAAAACAATTTACTGTAAATATTTATTACAAGTCCCTTAACTGGAACTACCCTTTCACATCCTCACGAGTACCTTCCAGACCCTGACTTTTTTCTCTATAGACCAACTAAGATTTTTTGGATATTCCACGTATCTGGCTTGGGATGTCAGTCATGGAGTCATCTTGTTAATTTAGACATATATTTAATATCAGGGAATTTTTCTCATAATTATGTAATCTAAAAGTATATCTGCAATTTTTTTTTCGTGATGCTGATGCGAGATAAGGTAACTTCCCGTCTGCTTTAAACAAAATCGTATTATAATTTTGCGAGTCACGTAAGATAAAAATATGAGTAATGAGGGTACATGGTAGTCGACTCAAATTCTAATATATATTCATAACTACGATAATTAAAATATCTCAGCATAAAATGTAGTTGATTCTCGTCGTAATGATGTTTATACATTAGTGTCAGTTTCTGCTAAAGCAAAACAGATTCTCTGATATGATCACAACGCTCCATTGCTGAATATTATAGTCCTGAGGTGAATGTTGTACCAGCGTGGGTGCAATGTTGTATCAGTGTGGGTGCAGTGTTGTACCAGTGTGTGGGTGCAGTGTTGTACCAGCGAAGATACAATATTGTACCAGCGCGGGTACAATGTTGTACCAGCGTGGGAACAGTTTCACTCAACCCTTATCACAGTCCTGTGTGTTGTTGCTAGGTATGTGTAGACACGGGAGGAAAACCTTGTCTCTGCGGAGACACCGTCAAACGTTATTCAACACGCCAGCGACATGACCCGACCTTCACCCTTACGTCACCTACATTCCAATGGACTTTCATTACCTCTTCTTTCTCGCTTAATACTTAATAATTATCCATGAGCTGAAACGGTATCTAATATCTTTTATATCTGTGGGTTACACGTGAACAGAAGAATACACATGTGCCCCTAAATGTTTGTCACATGTGACATAAGACCTGTATGGTCGTATGAGAAGAAATTGAGTTAATATGGCCTCTTTATAAAGTCTAGTATATACCTGAGTAGGACATTAACAGAACATGTAATATTTTAATTTATGAGACGTCCTGCTTGTCACTATGTGATCTTGTAATCAGTGTTACTGCAGTATGTTGCTCCGCCCAAGACTCGGCAACACGAGGTACAGGTGTCACTATATATTGAACAGACCTAAAGACTGGAGACCAGAATACTAACCACTGGTACCAAAGGTGCCATCTTTTAATAGATGGTGAGAAACGAACGAAAAAAAAACAACTATTGCCTTTCGGCCCATTTCGCCATTAAATCACGACAATTATGGGTCAATTTCGGGTCATTTTTAGTATCCAAATTGAAACAAGTTTTTTTTTTTCTGTGTTCTCTACTAATCTCTGTAGGTTATAAACTTTCAAGCCGCACCAAAGTCGGTTATTCACCCAGTTTCCCATTAAACTCAACGCATTCCTACTTTAAAATGGAAGCCAAAACCAACATTGTGGGCAATGAGGGTCAAAGCATCGGCTCTACTCTTCATAAATCACGTCCCAAAGCCTGTGACCAAGTCATCCTCACTTATGAATTCGTACAACACAAAAATCTCAGCTTCAGCTTAATCGTGCTCTTAATGTTCTTGAGTATTTAATTATGAGTGATTATCCTAACATGGGAGTTACTCCGGCCTAAATCTTATTATATCTAAAAATAAAAAGTAGACACGCTGGGAACACAGTATAAATAGATTTGGAATCAACGTTTAAAACTGGTTAAAAATCGCTGATCAGGAAACTAAATATAATTTTGTAGATCATTAAGAACAAAAAAGGGCACAATACCATGACAGGAGCAATACATAAATAACTCGCACAGGGGAGACAGACAAGTTTATGACGACGTCTGGGTCCGTCTTCCACGAACCGGGGACAGAAGAACACAAGTTAAACAAATGGGCCGAATTATCTAAGGAAATACTTTCTCACCCTCACAGTAGCTAGGAAGAATGACTTAAGAGATGATGATTTTGAAAGACTCCATACACCGTTTTATCGCCAGGTATGGCAGGACAGCAATATAGTCAAGAGCTTATCCAGAGGAATATCTTGGAAGTCCGGAAGTCCCTCTCGATACACAAGCTGTTTGTCTGACTTCTCTGGTCTGTCATCTTCCTTCGTTACCTGACCAAATAATCTACATAAAGTCAAACGAATGTTTAATTCCAAAACTACCCCATGATTATCCTATTATATATATCCTAATACCTGTCCCATATGGCTTCAAAAAATAGTCCTGACATGATCAGATTTTTTTCTCTGGGTGCTTAAAATCAGAATCCTAAATACATTACTGCCCGGTTCATGGGTCAGCAAATTAACAAAAGGGGTTGAACGCCCATATAATTCCAGCTCAGGAACTGAGCAACAACGACGGCAACCAGAGTTAGGGATTACAACTGAGTCTTACAAGGCGAGTACAACGCAGTATAGCTAGGTGATTACGTGTATAAATTGCTTAAATATTTTCCTTCACCTGTTCATGAAAGTAATTCTTCACATTTCAATTATCTGTTGCGATGAAAAAGTTATTTGTAATATTTGGTATGATCAGTTTGTAAGTAAACAAGGGAGAAATGCTAACATGCTATCTCCCAAGAAAACAGCATACTTACAAGAACACAGACCTGTCCCCCCTGCGCGCGCGTGCACACACACACACACACACACACACACACACACACACACACACACACACACACACACCTGGAGCAAACGAGGGGACTGAAGAAAATTAAAGAACTAAGCTATATGCAGAGGCCCTAACGGACCACAGCAGTACCCAGGAAAAGCTGAGAAAGGAAAAAAATGAGACTACCGAGCACAGGGACAGCAGACAGAGAAGAGACTGAAGGAAGGAAAGCTGCAATGGAGGCAACTAAATCGACTCAGGGGATGCAAAGGAAAATGCTGTGGGAGAATGAAAGGGAGAGATCAGTCTTTGTTTATGGGCTCCAGGAAGTAGAAAGGGAAACTTATGAAGCAAGAAGACAGGGGGAGAAAAAAGTGATTGAAAGTATCAAGAAAGCAATAAGAGAGGACCACATGACCCAGCTGGCAATTTTTATGAGAATAGAGGGGTTTGCAAGAGAAAACGGCCAGTCAAAATGATTTTCAAGGCAGATTCATCTCGAAACAAGATCTTGCAGGAGAAAGCGCGACTAAGGGACAAACCAACATATTGGAGGGTGTACCTCGACTGTGTCAGGACACAAGATGAAAGGCAGAAACTGAAAAAGAGAGGGTACAAAGACACGAGGAAAGAGAGGCAAAGACAGAGATTAGCAGGAGAACCCAGACTCAGAAGGAAGAGCAAATACAACCTCCCTCAGAACTACCTACAGAAGGCCCTCAACCATGACAACCCTAACGCAACCAAGCAATTTAACCCAAAAACCCCCACCATACCCACTGCCCCCACCCCCCTCATCACAAACTCCACCCCAACAGCAACCCCCCATAGTTCCTCGCCAGGTTTCCCGCTCCCCCAACCCCTATGTTCTCCCCAGACCACAGGTTTAGAAAAGTTGAAGGTTTGGTATAGGAATGCAGACGGAATAACAAATGTGAGGAGCGGCATGAAAGAATCAAGGAGACGTCCAGTCATTATTGCACTTAGAAAAGCGAAACTCACAGGGATGATAACAGATGCAATCTTCCACCCAGCTATCAGATCCTCAGGAAAGATAGAGGAAGCAGAGGAGGAGGAGGAGTTGCACTGTTCATTAAAAACCGATGGGGAGTTAAGGAAATGGAAGGAATGGAAGAAATGGGCAAAAGGGACTACATGGCAGGTACAGTTCAGTCTGGGGGACATAAGGAAGTCATTGCAGTGATGTACAATCTGCCGCAGAACTGCAGAAGGCCAAGAGAAAAATATGAAGAGAGCAACAAAGCAATGGTGGACACACTGACTGAGGTAGCCAGAAGAACTCAAACGGGTAGAGCAAAGCTACTATTTATGGGTGATTTCAATCACAAGGAGATTGACGGGAAAACCTGGAGCCACATGGGGGTCCCAAAACATCGAGAGCCAAGATGATGGATGTGGTACTCGAAAACCTCATGCACCAACAACAAAACTGGACCTCGTATTCACCTTGAGTAGCTTGGACATCGAGGACATCACATATGAAAGGCCCCTCAGAGCTAGTGATCAAATTGTTCTGAGCTTTGAATACATAGTTACAAGTGGAGAGGGTAACAGGAGAAGGATGGGAAAAAGTCAGACTACAAAAGGGGGGGACTACACAGGCATGAGGGACTTTCTGCAAGACGTTCAGTGGGAAAGATAATTGGTAGGAAAATCAGTAAATGAAATGATGGACTATGTGACAAAATGCAAGGAGGCAGAGGAGAGGTTTGTTCCCAAGAGCAACAGAAATAATGGGAAGACCAGAATGAGTTCTTGGTTTGACCAAAGGTGTAGAGAGGCAAAAACTAAGTGCACTAGAGAATGGAAAAAGCACAGAAGACCCAGGAAAATAGATTAGTGGAAGAGCCAGAAATGAGGATGCACAGATAAGGAGGGAGGCCCAGCGACAGTTCGAAGACAACATAACGTCGAAAGGTAAGTCTGACCCGAAGCTGTTGTATAGCCACATCAGGAGGTAGACAACAGTCAAGAACCAGGTAATCAGGCTGAGGAAGGAAGGTGGAGAGCTCACAAGAAACGACCAAGAAGTATGTGAGGAGCTCAACATGAGATTTAAGGAAGTCTTTACAGTGTAGACAGCAAGGACTCCAGGAAGTCAGATTAGGGAGGGTACACCAACAAGGGATATACCAACAAGTGCTGGATGAAATACACATAACCGAGGAGGAGATGAAGAAGCTGCTAAATGAGCTTGATACTTCAAAGGCGGTGGGACCGAACATCTCTCTGTGGGTCCTTAGAGAGGAAGCAGAGATGCTGTCTGTTCCACTAACAATTAACTCGTCCATTGAAATTGGGCAACTACCTGAGGTATGGAAGACAGCAAATGTAGTCGCCATTTTTAAGAACAAAAGACAGACACGAGGCACTAAACTACAGACCAGTTTAACTGACGTGCAGAGTATGCAGTCATGGAGAAGATTACGAGGAGTGGTGAAGCACCTAGAACGGAACAAGTTTATGAACGACAACCAGCACTGATTCAAGAAAGGAAAATCCTGTTTCACAAACCTACTGGAATTTTATGACAAGGTAATGGAAGTAAGACACGAGAGAGAGAGAGGGGTGGGTAGATTGCATTTTCTTGGACTGCAAGAAGGCCTTGGACACAATTCCTCAGGAAGCATAACAGGACAGGCATCGCAATGGATCTGGGAATACCTGGCAGGGAAGCAACGAGTCGTGGAGCCATGATACGTAAGGAGATGTCAGAGTGGGCGCCTGTGACGAGCGGGGTTCCACAGGGGTCAGTCCTAAGACCAGTGCTGTTTTTGGTATTTGTGAATGACTCAAAAGTGTCCCTGTTTGCAGATGAAGTGAAGTTAATGAGGAGAATTAAATCGGACAGACTGCAAGCCTGCTCCAGCAACTGGCTCCTTGAATTTAACCCCGCCAACTGCAAAGCCATGATCGGGAAAGTGCAAAGACCGCAGATAGAGTATAGGCTAGGTGGCCAAACACTGCAAACCTCACTCGAGGAAAAGGATCTTGGGGTGAGTATAATACCGAGCACATCTCCTGAGGCGCACATAACCAGATAACTGCTGCAGCATATGGACGCCTGGCAAACCTGAGAATAGCGTTTCAATACCTCATTAAGGAATCATCGTGTACGTCAGGCTCATACTGGAGTGTGCAGCACCAGTTTGGAACCCACACCTGGTCAACCACGTCAGGAAATTAGAGGATATAGTGAGTAACAACTGTGTCGTGTTTGTGACGTCAGCTGACAGTAGTGAGTGGTAGCCGTGTGATATTTGCTAGCTGACAGCAGTGATAGTAGTTTAGTGGTTGTTAGCTGACAGAAGAGAGAGAGAGAGAGAGCGCGCACACACATACACATACACATACACTGTACTTGTGAGAACTATCGTAGTAACTGCTCGGCAGTTGTCATTAATTTGTTTCCTACGGCCAGTATTATCTTGATACCTTATAGGTCACCAGGCCCAGATTACGATGATCTAAGTCACTTTGCATGTACATAAACATACCTAACAGATATCCAAATGATTATTTGTAAAATAATTCTTCATTGTTCAAACAATGAAGAGAGAGATCAGGTTTGAGTAACATCTCGTCTGAGATACACAAACCTGATCCGTTTTCCGTGTGTCCTTCACCTTTCTGATAGTGATGGTCTGGACAGGTATATAAGAGTCGACTCGCATGTTATGCACCACTCACTCTGCGTTCTCTCTAACTCCAACATGATCCTGGTAAGGCATTCTGTAACTTCTGTATCAATCATCTAAGTTTTCACAAGGTCTAGAAGTCATAGATATTTTTAGAATGCCAGCCTCTATTTCTGCACTTCTTTGTATAACATTTTAGCAAAATTTTACACTTTTTTTTTACAAATCATGTTTAAATTTAGAGAATTTTTACGAAGCTGAAAATTAATGTAAAAAACTTTACTAATATGGCTTTTTCGTTTTAGATTTAGAACAATTCGGAGAGTAATAAATTTTTTCGTCTTGCAGAAAGTGGTATTCTGCACTTTGTTGGTTGTTGTGGGAGCCGATAAGCTTCCGTCTACTTCTTACGGAGCACCCGCCAGGGGAAGTGGAGGCTTCACTGCGGGATCCAGAGGAGGCTTTGGTGGGGGTTTCGGAGGCTCGCCTGCGGGAGGTTTCGGAGGCTCACCTGCGGGAGGTTTCGGAGGCTCACCTGCGGGAGGTTTTGGAGGACCAGCTAGTGGAGCCTTCGGAGGTTCAGCTGGTGTAGGCTTCGGGGGAGCTGGTAGTGGAAGTTCTCTTAGCGGAAGTTACAGACCTTCAGGTCCCGTAGTCCCAATCTTAAGAGACGACCGTGAGGGACCTGATGAGTATGGAAACTATAATTTTAACTTTGAAACTGGTGATGGCATCAGTCGTCAGGAGCAAGGCGCCCCTCAGGGTCCAACTGGTGCTGTGGCAGCTCAGGGAGGATGGACGTGAGTAATCTTTAACAGTTTGTCAAAGAATATGTATATAAGAAGTTTTCTCTAGAAATATATGATATTAACTTATGGTAACAATTAATCTAATTGTGGTATTGTGTTTCAGATTTACTTTCCCCGATGGAACTCCCGCTGTTTTCAACTTCGTAGCAGATGAAGGTGGTTACCGCGTGGAGTCTCCTCTTCTGCCACCTGTCCCCGCCCACGCTATCGCCCAGATCGAGAAGGCTCGTCAGGAAGACGCCGCCGCAGCTGCTGCAGGTGGACGTGGATCATACAGTGCTCCCTCAGGTTCTGCTTCTCAATTTACTGGAGCACCTGCTGGAGGCTTCGGTGGTTCCCCTGGTGGTGGCTTTGGTGGTTCCCCTGCTGGTGGCTTCGGTGGTTCCCCTGCTGGTGCCTTCGGTGGCTCGCCTTCAGGTGGCTTAGGAGGTTCATCTGCTGGACTCTTCGGTGCTTCACCTAGTGGCTTCGGAACCTCAAGCCGTGGAGGTGCTCCTGTGGCTCCCAGTAGGACTTACGGAGCCCCATAAGCATTAATCTTTACCGTACAAATGACTCCATCATTCTCGATACATATTCGTTAGCTATTTTCTCACCTGATATCTTGTTCTGAACTTCTGTCATTCCTGGATTCCTTAGTCACACTAATTTTGTGAATTAAGTCAGCTAATCTTGCCACAGATAATCTGTTATTTGACGTTGCATGACAGTACGCTTATTTTATTGTTACGTATTTAATAAAAAATAAAATGGGTTTAAATATACTTTTTTTCTATTTCTTATATAAAATTCAATTGACAAATTCCAGAGAGATTGCATTCGAAAAAAAACAATCCAGTAGGTACTATGTTGAGACAAATCAGTTTTCAAATTATTTTGTCATAATTGATTAAATGGGTCCACCTCTGGTGTAAATTGTGGGACCCATAGCCTCGGAGAAGTGGATTAAAAGGCTTCAAGGAAGAATATTTGGATTAAATATATATACTGGTAGCATAAGTGTACTTTAGTTATCAGGGAAGCTGAGAAATTTTTTCTTTATTGTCGACTGTTTCTGCATCTCAAAATTACCCTCTTTTCACCTTTTCTTATGGATATAGCAAGTAACAACTGTGTGGTGGTTGTGATGTCAGCCCACAGTGGTGAGTAGCAGTTGTGTCGTGGTTGTGATGTCAGTTGATAGTAGTGAGTGGCAATTGTGGTGTTTAGCTGACAGTAGTGAGTGGTAGCTGTGTGATATTTGCTAGCTGACAACAGTGAGTAATAGCTATGTAATGGTTGTTAGCTGACAGTGGTGACTAAAACACATGCACGCACGTGCGCACTCCTGCTTCCCTCTGTGGGGCATGTGGTATGCAGGCGACTCTGGGATATATTTTAACCATTTGCCAGTTTGTCTACAGTTTAGGCCTTTCCACCGGAGTGCCTGTGAGGATCTTCCAGAACTTTTAAGGAACTCTTTAATGCTGTTTTTTTAAGTGATCTTATTTTAACGTGGTATAAAATTTCTTGTGAAAATTTCAATAATTTTCGTGACTTTTGCGGGTTTTTTTTTAATTGTTTGAATTATTGAAGGTATTGTATATTTTGTAAATATAACGACTACTGTTAGTACTATTACTAATACTACTAAAAAGAATAGAGGTGCGTGTATTAAATGAAAGTTAAGCAATGTGAATATATGAAATTCTTGGTAGAAGATCAGTTTTGCGACGATGCTGTAAGGCTTGGCTGTACGACTTCCTCTTTCTCACGTCCCTTAACAGCAACAGAGGTCTTACTCATTCCACAACAGTGACGTTAATATTGGTGTCTCTAACACCTGTTAACACTGTAGGTCGCAAGCAGATTACCTGCCATAATTAGCCATGCCCTCCATACCCACGATGACAATTACAAACTTTCTACTGCGTATTTCCGTTCAAGCCGTGTATTCTTTCAGCAGTTTGCTGCTCACGGTCGTTCAATTTACCTTGAGCAACATTGCTGACGTATTTACTTCGACAGTGCAGGACGAACAAGAGAGTCTATAAGGAAGAGTGACTGTTAGAGTTGGAGTTCCGGGAAAATATTGCCTCTGCTCTTGGTAAATGCTCGGTGATCTACAGTTGATTGAGGACATACTTTCATTCCACATTATGTATTAAGGCGCCTATGAGAATGTGTGTGTGTGTGTGTGTGTGTGTGTGTGTGTGTGTGTGTGTGTGTGTACTCACCTAGTTGTACTCACCTAGTTGAGGTTGCGGGGGTCGAGTCCGAGCTCCTGATCGCTACTAGGTCACTCTCCCTGAGCCGTGAGCTTTATCATACCTCTGCTTAAAGCTATGTATGGATCCTGCCTCCACTACATCGCTTCCCAAACTATTCCACTTACTGACTACTCTGTGGCTGAAGAAATACTTCCTAACATCCCTGTGATTCATCTGTGTCTTCAGCTTCCAACTGTGACCCCTTGTTACTGTGTCCAATCTGTGTGTGTGTGTGTGTGTGTGTGTGTGTGTGTGTGTGTGTGTGTGTGTGTGTGCGTGTGTGTGTGTGTGTGTGTGTCAAGCCGAATAAGCCGAATCGAAGAATTTGGCTTAAAAAACAATTGTCATTTCTGCAGCATAAGCAAAGTGAAGAAGCTGTATGAAAAAGTCTGAGAAAATAAATCCGAACGCAAGATAAAAATATGTATCACTGATTTTACGTAATATTAAATAACATTAAACTGCTCTATTAGATATTTAGTAGAATTTAGTTAAATTATGATAGCTAAGGATAGGTGAAGCTTCTAAGTTACGCTTGATGAGTAGACAGTTGCTAAAGTCAGTCATAAACTGCAGAAAGGTTTCCCAGTAATCTGTTTGCCTTATTACGTATGCTTAGGCACTGCTGTCTTAGTTTAAGTTGCTACTTACTATAACCCCCAACTCCTTTTCGCATTCTGTATGGCTAAGTTCTACATTATTTAGTTTAAAAGTGGACATTCCCGAGCTTTAGAACTTTGCATTTATAAACCATACCCCGGCCGGGATTGAACCCGCGGTCAGAGAGTCTTAAAACTCCAGCCTCTGACCGCGGGTTCAATCCCGGCCGGGGTGTGGTTTGTTTGCAATCGTGTCATTACGATTTCGTGAGTCATGTTTTGCATTTATATACATTGAACTGCATCTGCCACTTTTCTGACCACGAATTGAGTTTGTCTAAATCCTCCTGAAGTTCAATGACATCAACGTCTGAATCAGTTATCCTACCTATCTTCGTGTCATCAGCGAATTTGCTCAGGTCACTAGTAATTCCTTTGTCAATGTCATTGTTGTATAAACACTGGTCCTAAAACTGATCCCTGTGGAACCCCACTCGTTACAGATCCCCACTCAGATATTATCCCATTTGTTTCCTGTTGGTGAGCCATGACTCGATGCATGAGACCTACCCCCCTCATTCCCCCAGTGCCGTGAGCTGCTACACTGTCTCTGGTGCGGTACCCCTATCAAAAACCTTACTAAAACCCTAATAACAACATCGCACAATTTTTTTTCACACATTACGAAAGTGTTCTCGATTTTTCTCCATGCACAGTTTTTGAGAAAAGCTCATTTATATTTTTTAGGCCTATTATAGGTGTGGCCTGCAAAGAGTACGTTACACTTTACTCGGAGTATGCATAAACTCCCAGACAGGCTGCCTCCCAACCAGCGAACCAGGTGCAAAGGGTTTAACGGTAAGGGTATCCATTGTTAAATTAGCACCTTGGTTCATTGCCCAGTCATAGACGTACCTGCCAAATGCTGAGGTGACGTGGTTCACTCCTAGTCAGCATTTGCCAGACTCTGGTTGAAGCACGGTGCTCTCTCTCTCTTTGGCTTCTGTCTTTGCCTTTATCACCATGTGGTACACTTACATTCCACTCCTGTACATAGTGTACATAAGTTAAATATTCCAACCCATTACGACCAGGTCAACAGGCCATTAATACCTGTGTTCGTAATAATAGGCCTGAAAAGTATGGTCGCTTAATATTTCTTTTCAGTTAAACATTTGATCGATGATAAGTATAATGCTTTCGTACATCAGGCAGTGCAACGTTTTAGGTTCTCCTTGCAGGTAGGCAGAGGCCTAAAAACCTAAGATAATGTAGGCTGCTAAGGTAATGCGGCCAAAAACTCACGAGGGAGAGAATATGAATGAGAAGTAATGAGGATAGGAAAATGATCACCGTCATGTAAATCTGGGAGCACAGACTAGGTACAGTCGAGTGCAGTTAGAGGAGAAGATTAAGAGATCTATAGAAGAGATATAAGTGAGTGTCAAACACGTTAAGAAATTAGAGAATGTGCATTTCCAGCCACTCTGACTACTACTAAGAATAATACTGATGTTGCTGATGCTAACATTATCGCTGCTAATCTCGCTCTTCTCTACAGCGATACCTATTTAAGGGCACTTCCAATGTCAGAGACATATCTAGCCTAGTTCCCATGCACTTGTGGACTAATAATAGGCTGCGAGAAACGAACGACAAAACCCTTGTTTCTGTTAATTAAGTCGCCTCAACTATGGGCTTTCGACCAATTTCACTATTAAATCACGACAAGTTTTCCCCAATTTTGGGTCTTTTTAGTATTCAAGTGGAACCCATTTTTTGTTTCTTTTTCGAAAAATTTTTCTGTACTAATCGCTGGTGGTTAGAAACTGAGACAATAAGACCTGTGTTCTTACCTAGTTGTGGTTACAGGGGTCAACTCACAGCTCCTGCCCCTGTACTCGCCTATTTGTACTCACCTATTTGTGGTTGCAGGGGTCGAGTTATAGCTCCTGGCTCCGCCTCTTCACTGATTGCTGCTAGGTCCTCTCTCTCCCTGCTCCATGAGCTTTATCAAACCTCGTCTTAAAACTATGCATGTGTGTGTGTGTGTGTGTGTGTGTGTGTGTGTGTGTGTGTGTGTGTGTGTGTGTGTGTGTGTGTGTGTGTTCGGGCCGAATAAGCCGAACTGACGAGTTTGGCTTAAAAAAACTATTGTCATTTCTGCAGAATAAGCAGAGTGAAGAAAATATGAAAAAGTCTGCGGAAATGAATCTGAACGTCAGATAAAAATATATGTCGCTGATTTTAGGTAATATTAAAACTAAACTATTCAATTAAATATTTAGTGGAAAATAGTTAAATTATGATAGAAACTTCACCTAACTATCGTTATCTAAGTTACGTTTGGTGAGTACATACTTAAGTCAGTCATAAACTGCAGAAAGTTTGAAAATATTCCACTAGACTGATCCAGTAGCTGAGGGCTAAATAGTTGGCTGATGACAACTGAGGAAAGAATGGCTTGAGAAGACATAAATATAACGCACTAGATTAAGAAATTTACAGAATAGACTGACAATTTAAGAGGCAAGGACCGGGAACAGAGTTCAATTTAGGGACACAAATGGGCAGAAGAATTTTTAAGTTATTTCCCTTCCTCAGAGCAGTTTGGACGAATGACACTGAGGAGAACATTTTGAAAGCAAACCTCACAGTTTTATGGCTAGGTATGACAGGGCACCAGTGTGTTCAAGAGCAGGAGAGTTTCATGGTAGCCCAGAACTTCTCCTCGATTCCCAAGCTGCTCGTAAGAATTCATCTTCCTTCGTTGCCTGACTACCTAATCTACAAAAAAACTACCAAGTTACCCCTTGATTATCTTTCCAAATATGTTAATACAAGTCTCACATGGCTTCAAAAAAGTCCTAACATGACATGGATGCTTAAAACTATGAAATCTTCCTCTCAGAATGCTGGATACGCTACTGCCCGGTTCATGGGTCAGCAAGCTAGCAAAACCGGTTGTCTACCAATGAATGGCCAGCTCAGCTGAACCACGTCTACCGCAACCAGTGTTAGGGATTGCAACTGAGTATTACTAGGCGAGTACAACTCATTATTGGTAGGTGATAACGCGCCACAAAATACTTGATATTATCCTTCACCTGTGAGCATAAGTGATTTTTCCAGTTATCTAGCAATGTTTCGTATCTTTCAGTTATTTGTTGCAATGGCAAACTTAATTATAATGGTCGGTATGATCAGCTTGTAAGTAAATACGACAAGTGTAAATATTCTGTCTCCCAAAAAAACTGCATCGTTTTAATGTTAAACACACACACACACACACACACACACACACACACACACACACACACACACACACTCACACTCACACTCACACTCGTGGGGCCAGGAGATGAATATCGACCCCTGCAACCACAATTAGGCGAGTTTGTTCCCAAGGGAAACAGAAATAATGGGAAGAACAGAACGAGTCCTTGGTTCACCCAAAGGTGTAGGGAGGCAAAAACTAGGTGTACTAGAAAATGGAAAAGGTACAGAAGACAGAGAACTCAGGAAAATAAAGAAATTAGCCGAAGAGCCAGAAACGAATATGCACAGATAAGATGGGAGGCTCAGAGACAATATGAAAATGACATAGCATCAAAAGTAAAGACTGACCCGAAGCTGTTGTACAGCCACATCAGGAGGAAAACAACAGTCAAGGACCAGGTAATCAGACTGAGGAAGGGTGATGGGGAATTCACAAGAAACGACCGAGAGGTATGTCAGGAGCTCAACACGAGATTTAAAGAGATATTTACAGTGGAAACCAGTAGGACTCCAGGAAATCAGAACAGGGGGGCACACCAGCAAGTGCTGGATAAGGTACATATAACCAAGGAGGAGGTGAAGAAGCTGCTATGCGAACTTGACACCTCAAAGGCGGTGGGACCAGACATCTCTCCATGGGTCCTTAAAGAGGGAGCAGAGATATTGTGTGAGCCATTAACAAAGATCTTCAACACATCATTTGAAACTGGGCAACTCCCTGAGGTATGGAAAATGGCAAATGTAGTCCCAATTTTTAAAAAGGGAGACAGACATGAGGCACTAAACTACAGACCTGTATCACTAACGTGTATAGTATGCAAGGTCATGGAGAAGATCATCAGGAGGAGAGTGGTGGAGCACCTGGAAAGAAACAAGTGTATAATTGGCAACCAGCATGGTTTCAGGGAAGGAAAATCCTGTGTCACAAACCTACTAGAGTTTTATGACAAGGTGACAGAAGTAAGACAAGAGAGAGAGGGGTGGATCGACTGCATATTTTTGGACTGCAAGAAGGCCTTCGACACAGTTCCTCACAAGAGGTTACTGCAAAAGCTAGAGGATCAGGCACACATAACAGGAAAGGCACTGCAATGGATCAGAGAATACCTGACAGGGAGGCAACAGCGAGTCATGGTACGCGACGAGGTGTCAGAGTGGGCACCTGTGACAAGCGGGGTTCCACAGGGGTCAGTCCTAGGACCTGTGCTGTTCTTAGTATATGTGAACGGCATAACGGAAGGGATAGACTCAGAAGTGTCCTTGTTTGCAGATGATGCGAAGTTAATGAGAAGAATCAAATCGGATGAGGATCAGGCAGGACTACAAAGAGACCTGGACAGGCTACAAGCCTGGTCCAGCAACTGGCTCCTTGAATTTAACCCTGCCAAATGCAAAGTCATGAAGATTGGGGAAGGGCAAAGAAGACCGCAGACACAATATAGTTTAGATGGCCAAAGACTGCAAACCTCACTCAAGGAAAAAGATCTGGGGGTGAGTATAACACCGAGCATATCTCCTGAGGTGCACATCAATCAGATAACTGCTGCAGCATACGGGCGCCTGGCAAACCTACGGATAGCGTTCCGATACCTCAGTAAGGATTCGTTTAAGACTCTGTATACCATTTACGTCAGGCCCATACTGGAGTATGCAGCAACAGTTTGGAATCCACACCTAGTCAAGCACGTCAAGAAATTAGAGAAAGTGCAAAGGTTTGCAACAAGACTAGTCCCAGAGCTACGGGGATTGTCCTACGAAGAAAGTTTGAGGGAAATCGGCCTGACGACACTGGAGGACAGGAGGGCCAGGGGAGACATGATAACGACATATAAAATACTGCGCGGAATAGACAAGGTGGACAAAGACGGGATGTTCCAGAGAAGGGACACAGACACAAGAGGTCACAATTGGAAGTTGAAGACTCAGATGAATCAAAGGGATGTTACGAAGTATTTCTTCAGTCATAGAGTAGTCAGGCCGTGGAATAGCCTAGAAAGTGACGTAGTGGAGGCGGGAACCATACATAGTTTTAAGGCGAGGTATGAAAGAGCTCGTGGGGCAGGGAGAGAGAGGACCTAGTAGCAATCAGCGAAGAGGCGGGGCCAGGAGCTGTGAATCGACCCCTGCAACCACAAATAGGTGAGTACAAATAGGCGAGTACACTCTCTCTCTCTCTCTCTCTCTCTGTACTTGTGGGAATTCTCATAGTAACTGCTCGGCAGTTGTCAGTAATTTGTTTCCTACGGCCACTGTTATGATCACTTGTACGTCGCCAAGACATAGCCTACGAAGGTAGGGCGTTGCAAACGTAAACGTACCTAACAGATATCTAAATGACTACCTTTTGTCAAACACTTTTTCACTGTTTTTCAAACAATGAAAAGAGATCAGGTTTGTGTAAGATCTCATCTGAGATACACAAACCTGATCCGTTTTCCGTTCGTCCTTCACCTTTCTGATAGTGATGGTCTCGACGGGTATATAAGAGTCGACTCGCATGTTATGCGCCACTCGCTCTTGGTTCTCTCTGACGACATGATCCTGGTAGGGTATTCAGTAACTTCTGTACCAGTCCTCTATATTCTTATAAGATCTAAAAGTTATAGATGTTCAGAATGCCAGCCTGTATTTTTGCACTTCTTTGTATAACATTTTAGCAAAGTTTTTTTTTTTTTTTTTACAAACCATGTTTAAATTCAGAGAATTTTTGCGAGGATAAAAATTAATGTAAAAAACTGTTACTAATATGGCTTTTTCATTTTAGAACAATTCAGAAAGTAATAAATTTTTTCGTCTTGCATTTTTTTTTTATGGTAATGTCCAGGGTATATTACCTGGACCTCAGCAATGAGGGTACAATAAGTCACAAGGATACTTGCGGGGCTCGAACCCGCGATGCTTGAGTTTTTCAACTCGAGAGGTCTTCGCTAACCACTGGGCCAGCGGGATATTTTTTTTTTTAATTTTATGTTAATGCCCAGGGTTTATTACCTGGACCTCTGCAATGAGAGTCGCTACTCTCACCGCTGGGCAACGGCGACCAGTGCTTAAAAGAGGCGAATTTGCCAAGTTGCATAATCGACTGTTGATATCTTCGTCTTGCAGAAAGTGGTATTCTGCACCTTGTTGGCTGTTGTGGGAGCCGATAAGCTTCCGTCTACTTCTTACGGAGCACCCGCCAGGGGAAGTGGAGGCTTCACTGCGGGATCCAGAGGAGGCTTTGGTGGGGGTATCGGAGGATCGCCTGCGGGAGGTTTCGGAGGCTCACCTGCGGGAGGTTTCGGAGGCTCACCTGCGGGAGGTTTCGGAGGCTCACCTGGGGGAGGTTTTGGAGGATCAGCTGGTGGAGCCTTCGGAGGCACAGCTGGTGTAGGCTTCGGGGGAGCTGGCAGTGGAAGTTCCCTTAGCGGAAGCTACAGACCTTCAGGTCCCGTAGTCCCAATCTTAAGAGACGACCGTCAGGGACCTGATGAGTATGGAAACTACAATTTCAACTTTGAAACTGGTGATGGCATCAGTCGTCAGGAGCAAGGCGCCCCTCAGGGTCCAACTGGTGCTGTGGCAGCTCAAGGAGGATGGACGTGAGTAATCTTTAATAGTTTGTCACAGAATGTGTATGTAAGATGTTTTCTCTAGAAATATATATTAACTTATGATAATAATGAATCTAATTGTGGTATTGTTTCAGATTTACTTTCCCTGATGGAACTCCCGCTGCTTTCAACTTCGTAGCAGATGAAGGTGGTTACCGCGTGGAGTCTGACCTGGTGCCCACGCCCCATCCTCTTCCCGCCCACGCTATCGCCCAGATCGAGAAGGCTCGTCAGGAAGACGCTGCTGCAGCTGCCGCAGGTGGACGTGGATCATACAGCGCTGCTTCAGGCTCTGCTTCTCAGTTTACTGGAGCACCTGCTGGTGGCTTCGGTGCTTCACCTGCTGGTGGCTTCGGTGGTTCACCTGCTGGTGGCTTCGGTGCTTCACCTGCTGGTGGCTTCGGTGCTTCACCTGCTGGTGGCTTCGGTGCTTCACCTGCTGGTGGCTTCGGTGCTTCACCTGCTGGTGGCTTCGGTGCTTCACCTGCTGGTGGCTTCGGTGCTTCACCTGCTGGTGGTTTCGGTGCTTCACCTGCTGGTGGCTTCGGTGCTTCACCTGCTGGTGGCTTCGGAACCTCAGGCCGTGGTAGCGCTCCTGTGGCTCCCAGTAGAACTTACGGCGCCCCATAAGCATTACTGTACCGTACCAACGACTCCATCATTCTCGATACATATTCATTAGATATTTTCTCACTTGATAACTCGTTCATTTGTGTTGCTGTCATTCTTGGATCTTTTTGTCCCACTAAGTCAGTTTATCTTGCCACACGTGGTCTCTTAACTGACGTTGCACTGAATACGCTTATTCCATTTAATGTTATGAATTTAATAAAAATAAAATGATTTGAAATATACCTTTCTTCAGTTATACAAAATTCTAAAAACATATTAAAAATTAAAGAATGAAAAAATAATGCAATACTCAGTGTTAGACATAATCTTTGTTTATATTATTTTGTTATAATTGATTAAATATATATTGTGGAAGCCTAAGTATACGTAAGTGATCAGGGAAACTGAGAAACGTTTTCTGTATTGTCGACCAGCTCTGTATCTCAAAATTACTTTCTCCATCTTTTCTTATGGATATGGTGAGTAACAACTGTATGGCTGTTGTGATGTCTGCTCACTGTCGTGAGTAGCATTTGTCGTGTTTGTGACGTCAGCTGACAGTAGTGAGTGGTAGCCGTGTGATATTTGCTTGCTGACAGCAGTGATAGTGTAGTGGCTGTTAGCTGACAGAAGAGAACACACACACACACAGACACACACACACACACACACACACACACACACACACACACACACACACACACACACACACACACACACACACACACACACACACACACAAAACCACACACACACACACACACAACCACACATACGCGCTCGCGTAAACAACAGGCCTAGTGTCTAATCGTCATGTGCCTAGGACACAGTGATAATTCACACATAGAGGTATGATAAATCTCAGGGAACAGGGAGGGAATGACCTAGTGGGAACCAGTAAAGAGGCAGGGCAATGAGCTGTGATTCGACCCCTGCAACCACAATTAGGTAAGAACATATGCGACTGTGTTGTACGTGGTCGTGATGAACGTGGTTGTGATGTACATGGCCCAGATGTAAGTACGTGGTCGTGATGTATGTGGTCGTGATTACGTGGCCCTGATGTACGTAGTCACGGCATTATGACGGGTGAGCACTCCAGCATAATGCCGTGACTAAAATCAAAGTCCTAACATACAGGGGGGGGGGAGTCTTTCTCTTCAATGCATTATGCCGGGTAGCAGCAACCATTAGCATGACGTCACTGCCTGCCGCCAAACTCCACAGCGACTCCTCAGTGTTACGTGGCTGTCGTGGTCAGAGGAAGTGTTGCACTTTTGTCTCGCATCTGCCCCATCTTTTGTCCGGTGTTCCCTTTGGTTTTGGGGCTATACATGTTTGATTATGGGTAAAAGGAAGTCTTTAACACCTGAAACTATATCAAATCATAGGGCTACACAAAGCTGGGCACCAGACGAAAGAAATAGTGGAGAATGTTAGTGTATGAGTGTTCAGTGAGGAGCTGGATGTAGCGTTTCAAGGCTGGTGGCGGTGTTGAGTTACCGTCTGCCAAACCTCGTCCTGGTCCCTTGAAGAAAACATCTGTCTACACCTTAACTGTGTTTAAGAAGCAGTTAGACAGTACATTTAAGACAACTGCTAGAGAACTGAAGGAAAAAAACCCACATCTTTTCTCAGAGGTGTCTGTAAGAACTGTTAACAGACGTGTGTCAGAACTGGGCTACAGTAGTCACCACCAGGTTAAGAAACAGATCCTCTCCAAGCCGCAGAAGAAACGTAGGCTGGATTATGCAAAGAAATATCTTCACTTTAATTCTCAACAGTGGTCTGAAGTGCTTTGGAGTGATGAAGCAACCTTCACCGTCACCTGTAACCGTGGGGGACTTGTGTACTGCCCAGAGGTAGTGACCACCCACGCTACACCTGTGGGACCACCAAACACCCAGACTCGCTCATGGTTTGGGGGTGTTTCAGTGCTCATTGTTGGTGAGGGATCTTAGAGAACTTTTAAGGAAGTCTTTTGTTAATAATAATTTAATGCTGTTTTAAGTGATCCATGGTACGAAAGTCCTTGTGTTGAATATTTCAATAATTTTCCTAACTTTTGCGGATTATTTGTTTGATTTACTAATTAGATTTAGATTTTGCCACCGAAGTGGCTAGTTTATTGTGCTCCCCATATCCATCCTGTGGACTGTAGCGCAAGAGCATGTGGGTACACAAAAGGCCTAGGAACTAGGCCCCAAAGGGTTAACAGGAATACATATGGATTTATATCTACATATCTATAGTTCAATTATCTGTTACAAGCAAATTTAGGAAATTTGCTTAGTATATCTGGTATCTTGGTATAAACCTTGGTAATAAATACCGACAAGTTGTGTACGAATGGTATATAATACCGACAAGATGAGATTAAGACACATGTGCAACTTCTGGGTATCTTTATTGAAGACGTTTCGCCATCCAGTGGCTTTATCAATACAAATTCTAGGACATAACTTGACAGTAGAACTATGTGCAGAAGATGAGGTAATCAGTCCCTCAACCTAGGAGTAGGTGTGAAGAGCACCAAAGTCGTGGAGATTCTGAAGCAGAAGAAAGGATCCTGGCGCTTATATAGTAACGTCAGGTGAAGCAGACGAGGGCAAATTCACTGGTAGGCGGGATTCCCCAGTGGAAGTAGGTCCTTCCCAAAGAGATGGGTTAGTTGTAGTAGTAGTTGTCGTAGTCGTGAAGGTTATGTACATGTCCTCAGAATTAAGATTCCATGATGTTGCAGTGTCTGACAAGTTGTGTACGAATGGTATATAATACCGACAAGATGAGATTAAGACACATGTGCAACATCTGGGTATCTTTATTGTAGACGTTTCGCCATCCAGTGGCTTTATCAATACAAATTCTAGGACATAACTTGAAGACAGTAGAACTATGTACAGAAGATGAGGTAATCAGTCCCTCAACCTAGGAGTAGGTGCGAAGAGCACCATAGTCGTGGAGATTCAGATTCAGTAAGTTTGTCAGGCAGGAACGACCTCTCGTGAATCCATGCTGAGATTCATTTATCAAGTTATGCTCTTCAAGGTGACTTCTGATAATGTCAGCTATAATTGATTCTAATAACTTGCCCACTATAGATGTCAGGCTTATTGGACGGTAATTTGAAGGAGTGGACTTATCCCCTGATTTGAATATAGGAACCACATTAGCCATCTTCCACATATCTGGCACAACACTGGTAAGGATGGACGTATTGAATACACTCGTTAATGGCTGACTAAGCTCCATCTTGCATTCCTTAAATACCCTTGAAAACAACTCATCGGGTCCCGGGGACTTATTTTGTTTCAGTTTGTCTATCTGTTTAATAACCATGTCCCTCGTGACAGTAATATTAGTTAACTTGAATTCATCAGGAACTAAATAATTGTTAATTACTGGAATCTCATTTACATCTTCCTGTGTAAAAACTGACAAAAAATAGTCATTAAATAAGGAACACATTTCCAGTTCATTATCCGTCAGCTGTCCATTCCCAGATTTCAGAGGTCCTACTTTTTCCTTCACCTTCGTCCTATACACTTGAAAGAACCCCTTTGGATTAGTCTTTGATTCATTAGCAACTCTAATTTCATAGTCACGTTTAGCCTTTCTAATCGCTTTTTTTACTTCTCTTTTAAGCTGAACATATTGGTCAGTAAGGTTAACCTCTCCTCTTCTGATGCGCCTATAAATTCCCCTTTTCTCCCCTAATAGATGCTTTAGCCTCCTGTTAACCCATTTGGGATCGTTATTATTAGACCTAATTTCTCTCTGGGGAATGTATATATTCTGGGCACTGTGTACATTATTTAGAAAACAATCATAAAAGCAGATCCCTTCATATTCATAAGTATGATTATCGTCAATAAAATCATTAGCTAGATAACCCCAATCAAGATTAGACAAATGTTCCCTAAGTCCATTATAATCGGCAGAACGAAAATCGGGGATTTTTACTGTATTATCATTATTCTTGCATTCCCAATTAATGCTAAAGGTGATGGATTTGTGATCACTTGCGCCAAGCTCTTCAGTGATCTCCAGATTATTCACTAGTGTTTCCTTATTTGACAAGACTAGGTCCAGCAAATTATTACCCCTGGTAGGTTCAGTTACACTCTGTTTCAAAAAACAGTCCTGAACTGTTTCCATGAAGTCACTGGACTCTAGATTACCTGTCAAAGAATTCCAGTCAATTTGGCTAAAGTTAAAGTCCCCTACTATGACTACGTTACTGTGTCCAGAAGCCCTAACAATTTCGTCCCAAAGAAGTCTCCCTCTATCGTGATCCAAGCCTGGAGGTCGGTATATTACACCTAGAATTAGTTTTTCTTGACCCTCCACGACCTCTAGCCAAACAGACTCTGTTACTGCTCCATCTATTTTTATACCTGTTTTTATGCAACAATTAATATTTTCTCGGACATACAATGCAACTCCTCCCCCCTTCCCATTACATCTATCCACATTGAATAACTTAAATCCCTGAATATTACACTCAACAGTCATATCCCGACTCTTTAAATCATACCACGTTTCAGTTAATGCAATGATATCAAAGTTCCCAGCACATGCTACCAAACGTAGTTCATTAATTTTATTTCTTGCACTTCGACTGTTAGCATAAAATACCATCATATGTTTTTTCTTCTGCACATTTTTCCTATTCATCTTTGTTTTTACACAATTTCTGAAATTATCATTACCCAGAGTTACTACATGACAGTTACTATTAAGATTCTTAATATCAGAGCATAAGTCAATATATCCATACTCATTATTAATCATTTCTAAACCCATACCTCTAACTAATCCTAGTTTAAAGTCCTAACAACCCCCTCAACTGAGTTAGCAAGAAAACCCACACCTGCCCTGGATAAGTGAACCCCATCCCTGGCATACATGTCATTTTGGCCCTAGAAGTTGTCCCAGTTGTCAATGAATGGTACTGCATTATCCTTACAGTGTTTATCCAGCCAACAATTAATACCAATTGCTCTGGACAACCATTCATTACCAACACCTCTTCTTGGCAAAATGCCACATATAACAGGGCGCCCCCCTTCTTCCTAATCATGTCTATAGCTGTCCTGAACTTTCTAACTAAATCCTCACTTCTACGCTTGCCTACATCATTGCCTCCAGCACTGAGGCAAATAATAGGATTGATCCCATTACCGTTCATGATGTTGTCAAGCCGGCTAACAATGTCCTCCATCCCAGCCCCAGGAAAGCATACCCTTTGTCTCCTACTCCTGTCCTTCAAGCAGAATGCCCTATCCATGTATCTAACCTGGCTATCCCCAACAACAACAATATTCTTACCTTCCTTGTTGTCGTTCGTCGTGATGATCCCAGTAGTAGACTCACATTCGTCGGGTAGCACCGAGAATGCGTTGGAGGTTTCCACGGGAGTTTCCACAGCAGTCTCTTTCTTCTTCATCGTTTCTGGCTTTCCATTCGTCTTCTTGATCGTCAACTTCGTCGTCCCCTGCTGTCCAACCACTGACCACGATCCCTTCTTGACCTGAGGACTCGAAACAGGAGGACTACTACGAATCCTCTTGTTTTCCTCGGTCAATCGCCGTATCTCCATCTTCGCTGCCCTCAGTTCTTCCTTAAGTTGCTGGTAAAGTTGCTCGATGGAGGGCATCTTGGTTCAGTCCACGGGAGCAAACAAGACACTTCTTCACAGAGTTAAGTACAGGTCAGCACTCAAGAGCACACAAACAGGTCTTCACAGAGCTAAGTACACGTCACCACTGAGCTAAGTACACGTCACCACTGAGCTAAGTACACGTCACCACTGCTAAGTACACGTCACGACATTCCAGTTCATCAAATCATTCCAGTTCATCAAATGTCCCGTGGAGTCTCTGTGGAGGACACAGGTATCTTATTTTCATTAATAAGATATCTTGACATGTCACATAGGTTATTATACTGTCTGTCTCTGTATTCCTCAATAAGTGGACAATTAAGCACATAGTGTTCAAGACAGTGACCATATGCCTGATCACATAATTTACATTTAGTTTGATCATCATCTGTGTGTCTCCCAAACTGCCAGAAGTACTTGTAACCAAGTCTAAGCCTGGCCACTACAACATCAGTCAGTACTTGTAACCAAGCCTAAGCCTGGCTACTACAACATCAGTCAGTACTTGTAACCAAGCCTAAGCCTGGCCACTACAACATCAGTCAGTACTTGTAACCAAGCCTAAGCCTGGCTACTACAACATCAGTCAGTACTTGTAACCAAGCCTAAGCCTGGCTACTACAACATCAGTCAGTACTTGTAACCAAGCCTAAGCCTGGCTACTACAACATCAGTCAGTACTTGTAACCAAGCCTAAGCCTGGCCACTACAACATCAGTCAGTACTTGTAACCAAGCCTAAGCCTGGCTACTACAACATCAGTCAGTACTTGTAACCAAGCCTAAGCCTGGCTACTACAACATCAGTCAGTACTTGTAACCAAGCCTAAGCCTGGCCACTACAACATCAGTCAGTCTGTTCACATTGCACGTTGCTCCATAAACATACTTATCTACGTTCATGTTATCATAGTGGGTTATAGATCTACTCAGGCTTCTAACTGCATTCCTATAACAATCATTTTCATTATTTACTTCCTTGAATGTGTTGTATATTGTATATTTTTTTATTCTATAAATATCCCAGGTACTATTAGTACTGTTTCTAATACTAAAAAAAAAAAAAAAAAGAGAGGTGCATGTATCAAATGGAAGTTAAGAAGCAATGTGAGTATATGAAATCCCAGGCAGAGACCAGTTTTGCGACGATGGTGTAAAGCTTGGCTTTACGAGTTACTCTTTCTCACGTCCCTTAACAGTAACAGAGGTCTTGCCCAGTCCACAACAGTAACGTCAGTATTGGCTTTTCTGATATCCGCTAAGGTTGTTGGTTGCAAGCTAATTGCCTACCATAATTAACTGTGCCTTTCCAAACCCATGATACCTTTGATATAAGTTTGATGAGTTTCGAGAGTCTACTTCCGGAGTCCGGCCATGGGCCAGGCTCATCTGGTGCTAACCTGGTCAATTAGGCTATTGCTGCTGGAGGTCCGCTGCACTGCATATCCATCACAGCCTGGTTAATCTGGCACCTGGTGAAGATACTTGTCCAGTTCTCTCTTGAAGGCTTCTACACTTGTTCCAGCCGTGTTTCTGATATCTTCTGGTAAGATGTTAAATAATCTGGGGCCCACGTATGTTTATACAGTTTTTCCTTATTGTGCCCATCGAACCCTTGCTTTTCACAGAGTTTATTTTGCACTTCCTCCAATACCTCTCGCCCCAGCATGTTATGACAGTGTGTAGATTTGGGACCAGTCCCTCGAGTGCTTTCCAATTATATATCATGCATATCTCCTTTCTCCTCTCATCTAATGAGGCGAAACGTTTCGGAATAACGATACCTAACTCGTATACCATTTTCATATCCACTCTGTCAGAAACTACAACACAACGGAATCTTGGTACAGAAAACACCTTTGACAAGTGAGAAGGGATGGATGTGAGAGGGACCTGACCTCTCAATGATTACATTCTTCTACTAATGGGCTACGCCTCACCCTTTGACGGTATATAAATCTTCATACTATATCTTCAACTTCACATTGTTACAGACTTTGAAGCAAAACTCTTGTCCAGGCTGGGGGACTGACCACCTCAAAACTACGTCTTCAGAGGTGATGGACTGATTACATCGTCTTCACATCTCTACTGCTTATGCTGACCCTTCTGTACTTGACCGAAGAAGCCTACTGTGTAGGCGAAACGTTTCGGAATAAAAATGTCTAACTCTTGCCCATGTGTCTTACTTATCAACCCGTTGGTACTGTATACCATTTTCGTGTGTAGGCGTAAACTATCTCTGTATTTTTCAAGCTCTGATATTTCTCCTGACTTGAACAGGGTCGTCAACAGTTAGTTTAATATGTTTATTATGCACCCCATACCCATCCTGTGGGTGGTAGTCAAAAGATTACAGAGGTACATAATGGGTCCAGGGACTGGGCCTCAAAGTTTTGATAGCTGAGCAAGTTACAGAGGTAATGAATTCACAATTTACAAAGGTAATGAACTCAAAATTTACAAAGGTAATGAACTCCAGGTAGGTCTAGTCACAATCATGACAAGTTACAAAGGTGTTTACAGATTACAGAGGTACACAATGGGTCCAGGGACCGGGCTCCAAAGTTTTGATGGCTGAACTAGGTACAAGGTAATGAACTCACAAGTTACAAAGGTAATGAATACTGTAAGAATGGTTACTTACGTGTATACATGGCAGCAATCATGAACAAATTTTAGAGTAATGAGCAATTCACACTTCCACACCCGGTCACAACTGTAGTGAGTTATTGGTGCAAATGTTGATTGCTGAGTCTCTCACACACACACACACACACACACACACACACACACACACACACACACACACACACACACACACACACATACAAATTCATACACACACACACACACACACACACACACACACACACACACACATACACAAACTCATACACACACACGCACACACTCATACACACACACACACACACACACACACACACACACACACACACACACACACACACACACACACATGCACACATGTGGTAATGCTTTATTTACAGCTAGCAAAGTCAGGGTATTTCTCCAGAATGGTCTGTAATATACCACTGTGGATAAAATACTTAGCCATTTCTTGAACACTTCTGAGTGAGTTGTTTCTAAATTCATTAATTTTATCGCACTCCAGTACATAATGACGCAGGGTGTGACACACTCCAGTACATAATGACGCAGGGTGTGACACACTCCAGTACATAATGACGCAGGGTGTGACACACTCCAGTACATAATGACGCAGGGTGTGACACACTCCAGTACATAATGACGCAGGGTGTGACACACTCCAGTACATAATGACGCAAGGTGTGACAATAGTCCATCTGGCAAAGTTTACATTTCGTTTGGTCTACATCTGGTGGTGGTGATTTAACCTGCCAAAGATACTTGTAACCCAGCCGGAGCCAGGCAGTAGTGACATCCAAGAGTCTGCTTATTTTGTTGGATGCACCATAGACATGACTCTCCTCCTGCATGATAGTGATGATAGATGGACTCACTGGTGTCAATCTCCCTGAGCCTTAAGTCCATAAAATTCAGCTGAAGTTCTTTTCGTATTATTGTTCTCAAACTACTACCTGACAAGCCAAGATTGTAATCTACTCCCTCTTTGAAAGCATACAGCTTAGCCAATTTATCAGTTCTATCATGCATCTGAAGACCAATGTGAGATGGAATCCACAGCATGTGCACTCTGACTCCACTGTCCACAATCCTACCATACCTGTGTCTGGCTTCTGACACAAGCATACCACAATTTATGCTTAATGAGTTGAGAGCATTTATGGATGACAGAGAATCAGTTACAATTAAACTGTCAATCTTTGATACATAGATGCATTTCAGTGCAAGGAGTATGGCAAACAGTTCTGTCTGAAGGGTAGAGGCCCAATCATTGATGCGTGCTCCGATTTCTTTAAGAGAGCCATCACTCTGTACGACAACAGCAGCACTACCAGGTCGTCAACACTGAGCAATATTTCAAATGAGGGAGCACTAGCGATTTGAAAATGACAACATTGGCATTATTTCCCCACCCGGTCATTCTCCTGGCTGTCGTGACCTTTGTCTTATTTTGTTCTTTGAAAGAAAGGTCAGCTGCCATAGTTATTTCCAAGTCTTTCACGTGTTCATTTCCTCCTGCTTGAGTTTTGTATAAAGTGTGCCTTTTGAGTTCTTCATAGTTTCTATACCTAAGGGGTTGGAACTTATCACCATTGAACGTCATGTTATTCTGCACTGCCCACTGGAAAACACTGCTTATATCTTCCTGTATTTTTTTTAGTGTCTTCTACCATTGTGATTTTCATGTTTTAGTGTCATTTGTCAATGATAATACAAAACTGTGAAGGGTGTTTTTATCTATGTCTGCTATGTGGATGAGAAACAGCAGAGGTGCCAGGACAATGCCTTGGGGAACTGAGCTTTTTACCTTGCTGAAGCTGGATTTACTCTGTTTGCTGCTATTTTTTTGTGTTCTGTGTGTTAGTAACTCGAAAACTTTTCTGCCTACCTTCCCCGTAATACCCATGGCCCTCATTTTGTGCGCTATCACTCCATGGTTGCATTTGTCAAACGTCTTTGCAAAAGTCTGTGTATATCACATCTGCGTTTTGTTTGCCTTCCAACGCCTCCGTAATTCTGTCATAATGGTTCAGCAGCTGTGACAGGCCTGATCGGCCTTCTCTAAAATCATGCTGGTTTGGGTTGTGCTGTTCCATGAAATTTGTAATCTGCCGTTTTATCGCTCTTTCGAAGATTTTTATAATGTGGGAAGTTAGGGCTACTGGTCTGTAATTTTTAGTTATTTCTCTACCACCTGCACTCTTGAAAGTTTCCGGTATTTTACCTAGTTCTAGTCTTTCTCCAACGAATACTGAGGACTAGTGCTAGTGGTACTTTGCATTTTTTTTTTATGAACAGAGCATTCCATGAATCTGGTCCAGGTGCTGAGTGAGTGGGCATGTTATCAATTCCGTTCTCAAAATCTATGAGACTAGTACTAATGTCAGTCAGTTGGTCTGCGCGGCCTTCTCGTGGAGTGAAAAATGTTTCTGCATTTTCTGCCTTGCTGTCAATTAGTGGGTTGCTGAACATCGACTCGTACTGTTCTTTTAGAATTTAGCTCATTTCCTGTTCATCGTCTGTATAAAAGTCTCATTTCAATTATCCAATTCTACAGTTAGTTCTTAGCTTGGATTTCTTGCAGTATCCTGTATGGCCCTTTGTTCCCTTTGTACTTTTTCTGTTTGGTATGACATTCGAAGTTTTTGCTCCAGTTCAGTGATCTCTGGGCTAAGACTGTCTTTCCTCTGTCGCTGCATGTTTGTTTTTAAGCAGTTCGGTTACTCGATTTCTTTTGTACCATCTCCTATGCTTTCTATATATCTTTTCTTCAATGGTACGTTTGTAATACAGACGTTGTATGCTTCTGTATTCATCTTCTTCAGGCACTGGTGAGGATTTAGTGTGCTCATGTCTGTTTCCCAGGATATGTCTGATAGTTCTTAATTTATTTTGTCCAAGTCGGTTCTATGACTGTTGAAATCAAACTTACTGAACATCCCTTCATGTAGACTGGTGCTGTAGTTCCCTAATAATGAGTTGATACTCGTTTGTACTTTTATGATGTTGTGGTCAGGGCATATTTTCTTTTGTAATTTTTATGTCTCTGATTAGTTCCTCGTTGTTTGTGAATATCAAATATAGGGTATTTTCATTTCTAATGGGATCAAGTATCAATTGGTTCTATGAGTACTTTTCACAAAATCTCATTAGTTCTCTGGTATGTGTCTGTTGAGTCAGGGAGTAATTTCTGGTATAATGTTGTGTTAATGGGAGATTTAAACTTTAGACAAATTGACTGGAACAATGTGACAGGAAATCTTGAGTCTAGTGACTTTCTTGATACGGTTTTGGATTGCTTTTTAAAACGGTTTGTGACAGAACCAACTAGAGGAAACCTGCTTGACTTGGTTCTTGCCAACAAAGAATCACTAGTTAATAATCTTGAGGTTAGTGATGAGCTTGGGGAAAGTGATCACAAATCAGTTTCAATATATCATGGAATTACCCAGATAACTGCAATCGAGTTGCTGTCCCAGATTTCCGCTTGGCCGACTTCATGGATATGAGAAATTACCTGGGTGAGCTAAACTGGGACGACCTAACTATGTCTCAGGTTGGTAGGTTGTCAGTATGACGTACTGCAGAGCATAGTGCTGGCTGCCCAGGCAACTTTTGTTCCGAGTAGGGAAATTAGATCCAACAAAAATGATCCCAAATGGATAAACAATAGATTAAAATATCTCATTGGTCAAAAGAGAGGCATATAAAGGCGTATCAAGAGGGGATGGGCAGTTAAGAAATCAATATATTCAATTAAAGAGAGAAATAAAAAAAAGGGAATAAGAAAAGCAAAAAAGTATTATGAGGCAAAAGTCGCAAAGGATTCGAAGACTAACCCAAAAGGGTTCTTTCAAGTATACAGTAGTAACATTAGGGACAAGATAGGCCCACTTAAGAGTAACTCAGGTCAGATCACTGACAGTGGTAAGGAAATGTGTGAAATTTTCAATACCTACTTCCTCTCAGGTTTTACTCAGGAAGATACTAGTGAAATTCCAGAAATAATAAATTATGTAGAACAGGACGATTAGGGTAATTAGTGACATGGTCCTCAGACTAATAGAGAAATTAACACCTAACAAATCCCCAGGTCCTGATGAACTGTTTGCAAGGTTTTAAAGGAATGTCAAGAGGAACTTAACATACCTTTGGCTAATCTTTTCAGTATATCGCTACAAACTGGCACAGTGCCAGACAAGTGAAAAATGGCAAATGTAATACCTATTTACAAGGCAGGTGACAAGTCTTTAGCTTCGAACTATAGACCAATAAGCCTTACCTCCATAGTTGGTAAATTTATGGAATCAATAATTGCCGAAGCAATTCGTAGCCATCTTGAAAGGCATAAATTGATTAATGAATCTCAGCACGGTTTTACAAAGGGGCGTTCCTGTCTTACAAATTTACTAACTTTCTTCACTAAGGTATTTGAGGAGGTAGATCATGGTATTGAATATGATATTGTGTACATGGACTTCAGTAAGGCTTTCGATAGAGTTCCACATCAGAGGCTATTGAGGAAACTTAAGGCACGCGGAATAGGAGGGGAAATTTTTTCCTGGGTAGAGGCATGGCTGAAATAGGCAGCAGAGAGTTTGTATTAATGGAAAGAAATCAGAATTTGGGCACGTCACAAGCAGTGCTCCACAGGGGTCAGTGTTGGGCCCCTTGTTGTTCACAATCTACATGAACGACATAGATTAGAGAATAAAAAATCGACATAAGCAAATTTGCTGATGACACCAAAATAGGCCGTCGAATTCATTCTAATGAGGACAATAGAGCACTCCAGGATGATTTGAATAGACTGATGCAGTGGTCGGAGAAGTGGCAGATGCAGTTTAATATAGACAAATGCAAAGTTCTAAATATTGGAAAGGAAAATAACCATGCCACATATAACTAAATAATGTAGATCTTAATATTGCGGATTGCAAAAAAGATTTAGGAGTTCTGGTTAGCAGTAATCTGAAACCAAGACAACAGTGCATAAGTGTTCGCAATAATGCAAACAGAATCCTTGGCTTTATAGCAAGAAGTATAAATAATAGGAGTCCTCAGGTTGTTCTTCAACTCTATATATCCTTGGTTAGGCCTCATTTAGATTATGCTGCACAGTTTTGGTCACAACATTACAGAATGGATATAAATGCTCTGGAAAACATACAAAGGAGGATGACAAAGTTGATCCCATGTATCAGAAATCTTCCCTATGAGGATAGACTGAGGACCCTGAATCTGCACTCTCTAGAAGGCGTAGAATTAAGGGAGATATGATAGAGGTGTATAAATGGAAAAGAGAAATTAATAAAGGAGATGCAAATAGCGTGCTAAAAATATCTAACATAGCCAGAACTCGCAGCAATGGCTTTAAATTGGAAAAATTCAGATTCAAGAAGGATATAGGAAAGCATTAGTTTGGTAACAGAGTTGTGGATGAGTGGAACAAACTCCCGAGTACTGTCACAGAAGCTAAGACGTGTAGTTTTAAAAATAGGTTAGATAAATATACGAGTGGGTGTGAGTGGGTGTAAGATGGACCTGACTAGCTTGTGCTACTAGATCGTATGCACTGCTCCTCCCTTAAGTGACGTGTCTGACCTCACTAGGTCAAAGCAGTGGCTAAAGCCGGTGTGAGAATTGGACTTGCCTCACATAGGCCAGCAGGCCTGTTGCAGTGTTCCTTCTTTCTTATGTTCTTGCGCAAGATTTAAATCTCCAGAGAGTACAATATTTGGCGTGGGATTTTCTAGCCTATCCAGACAGCTATCTACCTGCCTTAACTGATCTGTGAATTCCTCAGCAGTTGCTGACGGAGGTTTAAATATTAGGATAATTACCAATTTCGTATTTTTAACTTTAATACCTAGAATTACTATTGTATCATTCGTAGAATTAACAATTCTGAGCAAGAGAAAGTATCTTTCACATAGTCCTACTCCTCCCTGTGATATATTAATATTATCACATCTCTGCATGTTACAGTTTTCTGTCTTTATTTCTCCGTCCAAAACATCCCTTGAGTGTGTCTGTCAATGCTCCAACCATTGCATTTGCCCACTAATATAACTAACTTTGTCGTTTTTATTTGATTTTAAACCCAGAATATTTGCAAATAGGAAGCAGGATTTACCATTTGGGATGCTTTGTTTTGCTGTGTGTTTAGTTAGTACCACTGGTGATGTACTACCTGGTAGGATTTATCCAGTATTGACTGTGCATTTGACTGTTGTATATTCGACCCTGATGGATGGATGCCTGGTTAGGTATGTGCCCCTCTGTCATATTTTCCCGTTTGGCCTCTTTCTTGGGTCCAATCGTTTTTCTTTGTGCGTTAAAAAGACTGCTGTTCATTTTTTTCTTTCTCTGTAGCGTGGTGGTCTAGGCAGCTAAGGTCATAACATTCTCTAAACTGTGTTGAAGCTTTTGCACATCACTAGATGGAAGTGCCTCCACTCTGTCAAAGTAGCACTTTCCCTTTCTCAACATGTTTGCACATTTTCTGTTATGTTTATTCCAGCATGTTGTTCCATATATGCATATCCCTTTTCGCATATTTGCAGAAGTCCTGACTGCCTACATTTACTGAGTCTGACTCCTTCCAGAGGTCTGCCACGTGATCTGCATTCTCTTTTCTTTCATTTAAGCATATTTCCGTTTTTTCTGTTTCATGTTTTCCTACTATAGATTTCCTCCCTCAGTGTCGTGTACCCCCCCCCCCTTTTTTTTTTGTCTTTCTAACTTGCCCTGAATGATGGTCTTCACTCTTGAGCTCCTTGGTCCATACCTTTATTTTCCCCCTCTCCTTATCCCCTACCTTTTTGTTTCCAATATATATATATATATATATATATATATATATATATATATATATATATATATATATATATATATATATATATATATATTCTACGCCTTTTAAACTGATAGGTTGCAACACTAGGGTTGGAAACAGTAAATGTATAAAAGGCATTCAGCATGAAGTTATAAATAAAGACAATAGATCAGGTCAGCAAACAAAGGGGGACAGCAGAGGGCAGCAAGGGACTAGCTCCCTTAAGGTTTACTATACTAATAGCAGGAGTGCAAGAAATAAGATAGATGAGCTAAGATTAATTGCAAGTGCAGGAAACGTAGATATTATTGCTATAACAGAGACCTGGCTCAATCTGAAAGATAGAGAGATGCCCTCTGAATGTCACATACAAGGCTATAAATTATTCCACACTGACAGGGTCAACAGGAAAGGTGGTGGAGTAGCGATGTATGTCAGAGACAATTTAAATTGTTGTGTTAGACAAGATATTAAATTAGAAGCGTCAGCCACTGAATCTGTTTGGTTACAGCTTCTCGAGGGCCGAGAAAAACTAATTTTGGGTGTGATTTACAGGGCCCCAAATCTTGATAGGGAGTGCAGTAAACTTCTATGGGATGAAATTCGTAAGGCATCTACATACGAAAATGTTGTGCTAATGGGAGATTTCAACTATAGACAGACTGACTGGAGCAATTTGACAGGAAATTTAGAGTCAGGTGACTTTCTTGATACGATCCAGGATTGTTTTTTAAAACAGTTTGTGACAGAGCCAACTAGGGGAAATAACCTCCTTGACTTGGTTCTTGCCAGTAGGGAAACGCTAATTAATAATCTTGAGGTTAATGATGAGCTTGGGGAAAGTGATCACAAATCACTCAGTTTTAATATATCATGGAATTCCCCTAATAATGGCAATCAAGTCTCCGTCCCTGACTTTCGCTTGGCTGATTTCATAGGACTGAAAAATTACTTAGGTGGGCTGAACTGGAATGACCTGACTAAGGATTAGGTAGGTGGTGATGGTTGCCGATATGACGCTTTCCAGGGCATAGTTCTAGCTGCTCAGTCAAATTATGTTCCAAATAGGGAAATCAGATCAAACAAAAATGATCCTAAATGGATGAACAATAGATTAAAATATCTGATTGGCCAAAAGAGAGGCATATATAGGCAAATCAAAAGAGGAGAGGGGCAATTAAGAAATCGATATATTCAGTTAGAGAGAAATAAAAAAGGGAATTAGAAAAGCAAACAGAGATTATGAGGTTAAAGTTGCAAGAGAATCGAAGACTAACCCAAAAGGATTCTTTCAGGTATGCAGAAGTAAGATCAGGGACAAGATAGGCCCACTCAAAAGTTCCTCGGGTCAGCTCACTGACAGTGATAAGGAAATGTGTAGAATTTTTAACACATACTTCCTCTCAGTTTTTACACAGGCGGATACCAGCGATATTCCAGAAATGATAAATTATGTAGAACAGGGCGATAATAAACTGTGCACTATTAGGGTCACAAGTGACATGGTTCTTAGGCAAATAGATAAATTAAAACCTAACAAATCCCCAGGCCCCGATGAACTGTATGCAAGGGTTCTAAAGGAATGTAAAGAGGAGCTTAGCAAACCTTTGGCTAATCTTTTCAACATATCACTACAAACTGGCATGGTGCCAGATAAGTGGAAAATGGCAAATGTGATACCTATTTTCAAAGCAGGTGACAGGTCCTTAGCTTCGAACTATAGACCAATAAGCGTAACCTCCATAGTGGGAAAATTTATGGAATCAATAATTACCGAGGCAGTTCGTAGCCACCTTGAAAAGCATAAATTAATCAACGAATCTCAGCATGGTTTTACAAAGGGGCGTTCCTGCCTTACGAATTTATTATCTTTTTTCACTAAGGTATTTGAGGAGGTAGATCATGGTAATGAATATGATATTGTGTATATGGACTTCAGTAAGGCTTTTGACAGGGTCCCACATCAGAGACTATTGAGGAAAATTAAAGCACATGTAATAGGAGGAGAATTTTTTTCCTGGATAGAGGCATGGTTGACAAATAGGCAGCAGAGAGTTTGCATAAATGGGGAGAAATCAGAGTGGGGAAGCGTCACGAGCGGTGTTCCACAGGGGTCAGTGTTGGGGCCCCTGCTGTTCACAATCTACATAAACGACATAGATGAGGGCATAAAGAGCGACATCAGCAAGTTTGCCGATGACACCAAAATAGGCCGTCGAATTCATTCTGACGAGGACATTAGAGCACTCCAGGAAGATTTGAATAGACTGATGCAGTGGTCGGAGAAGTGGCAGATGCAGTTTAATATAGACAAATGCAAAGTTCTAAATGTTGGACAGGACAATAACCATGCCACATATAAACTAAATAATGTAGATCTTAATATTACGGATTGCGAAAAAGATTTAGGAGTTCTGGTTAGCAGTAATCTGAAACCAAGACAACAGTGCATAAGTGTTCGCAATAAAGCTAATAGAATCCTTGGCTTCATATCAAGAATCATTAATAATAGGAGTCCTCAGGTTGTTCTTCAACTCTATACATCCTTGGTTAGGCCTCATTTAGATTATGCTGCACAGTTTTGGTCACCGTATTACAGAATGGATATTAATGCTCTGGAAAACATACAAAGGAGGATGACAAAGTTGATCCCATGTATCAGAAACCTTCCCTATGAGGATAGACTAAGGACTCTGAATCTGCACTCTCTAGAAAGACGTAGAATTAGGGGGGATATGATTGAGGTGTATAAATGGAAGACAGGAATAAATAAAGGGGATGTAAATAGTGTGCTGAAAATAACTAGCCTAGACAGGACTCGCAGCAATGGTTTTAAGTTGGAAAAATTCAGATTCAGGAAGGATATAGGAAAGTACTGGTTTGGTAATAGAGTTAGGGATGAGTGGAACAAACTCCCAAGTACAGTCATAGAGGCCAGAACGTTGTGTAGCTTTAAATATAGGTTGGATAAATACATGAGTGGATGTGTGTGGGTGTGAGTTGGACCTGATAGCTTGTGCTACTAGGTCGGTTGCCGTGTTTCTCCCTTAAGTCAATGTGACCTGACCTGACTAGGTTGGGTGCATTGGCTTAAGCCGGTAGGAGACTTGGACCTACCTCGCATGGGCCAGTAGGCCTGCTGCAATGTTCCTTCGTTCTTATATATATATATATATATATATATATATATATATATATATATATATATATATATATATATATATATATATATATATATATATATATGGCAAGCTCCTTAAGACCTTTCTTAGTACTTCTCTTATACCTGACCAGCTTTCCATCTCACTGGGGCAAAACCAGAAACATCTTTCCTGTTTTAGGTCATTTCTCGTGGCTGAATTAAGCTTTGTACATAATACATGAGATGTTCCACATATTTCACAGTGCCAATAATGCTTTTTTTCAAAAGTTCTTCCACATACACCATATGTCTTATTTCCTCAGATGGCGAAAATTTCCAGCTTTCTACCGCATATTTCCGTTCAAGCCCTTCATTCATTCATTCAGCAATTAGCTTCTCACTCCCGCTGAAGGTTAACTTTTAGAAGCGTTGCTGAAGTATTTATTTAGACTTGGTGCAGGACATGCAAAAGTGTGTATTATAAGGAAGAGAGACTGTTGCGCTTGTTCCAGGAAATTATCACCTCTGCACTCTGGGGTATGATCATTGCACAGGTGACCAGACTGGGTGGGTCATTGGGCAAATGCGGGGGAGGGGACATGGACCTGCTCCGCATGGGTCAGTAGGCCTGCTGCAGTGTTCCTTCTTTCTTATGTTCTTATGAATTTAGGCGACAATGTTTGAGAACTGTGTGTACTCACCTTTTCGTAAAATGGGTCGATTCAGAGCACCTGACCTGTGTGTGTGGGTGTGTACGTAAATGTGTGTGAATATCTGACTTTCTATGTATGAATGTGTCGCGTCAAAAAAGTCGAACCTACTAGTTTGACTTAAAAAGCAATTGTCAATACCGAAGAATAAGCAGAGTGAAACATCCCAGGGAGGTACTACCGTCCTGTGGTAGTAGGCTGGTAGACAGCAACCACCGAGGGAGGTAATAACGTCCTCTGACAGTACGCTGGTAGACAGCAACATCCCAGGGAGGTAATACCGTCCTGTGACAGTACGCTGGTAGACAGCAACATCCCAGGGAGGTAATATCGTCCTGAGGTAGTAGGGTGATAGACAGCAACCACCCAGGGAGGGACTACCGTCCTGTGGTAGTAGGCTGGTAGACAGCAACCACCAAGGGAGGTAATAACGTCCTCTGACAGTACGCTGGTAGACAGCAACATCCCAGGGAGGTAATACCGTCCTGTGACAGTACGCTGGTAGACAGCAACATCCCAGGGAGATAATACCGTCCTGTGACAGTACGCTGGTAGACAGCAACACCCCAGGGAGGTACTACCGTCCTGTGACAGTATGCTGGTAGACAGCAACATCCCAGGGAGGTACTACCTTCCTGTGGTAGTAGGTTGGTAGACAGCAACATCCCAGGGAGGTACTACCGTTCTGTGGTAGTAGGTTGGTAGACAGCAACCACCCACGGAGGTACTACCGACCTGTCGTAGTAGGATGATAGACAGCAACCACCCAGGGAGGTACTACCGCCCTGTGGCAGTAGGTTGGTAGACAGCAACCACCCAGGGAGGTACTACCGTCCAGTGGTAGTACGTTCATAAAGAGCAACTACCCAGGGAGGTACTACCGTCCTGTGGTAGTAGGTTGGTAGACAGCAACCACCCAGGGAGGTACTACCGTCCTGTGGTAGAAGGTTGGTAGACAGCAACTACCCAGGGACGTACCACCATCCTGTGGTAGTAGGTTGGTAGACAGCAACCACCCAGGGAGGTACTACCATTCTGTGGTGGTAGGTTGGTAAACAGCAACATCCCAGGGAGGTACTACCATCCTTTGGTAGTAGGTTGGTAGACAGCAACCACCCAGGGAGGTACTACCGTCCTGCGGTAGAAGGTTGGTAGACAGCAACCACCCAGGGAGGTACTACCATCCTGTGGTAGTAGGTTGGTAAACAGCAACATCCCAGGGAGGTACTACCACCCTGTGGTAGTAGGTTGGTAGACAGACACCCAGGGAAGTACTACCGTCCTGTGGTAGTGGGTTGATAGACAGCAACCACCCAGGGAGGTACTACCGTCCTGTGGTAGTAGGTTGGTAGACAGCAACCACCCAGGGAGGTACTACCGTCCTGTGGTAGAAGTTTGGTAGACAGCAACCACCCAGGAAGGTACTACCGTCCTGTGGTAGTAGGTTCGTAGACAGCAACCACCCAGGGAGGTACGACCGTCCTGTGGTAGTAGGTTGGTAGACAGCAACCACCCAGGGAGGTATTACTGTCCAGTGGTAGAAGGTAGGTAGACAGCAACCACCCAGGGAGGTACTACCATCCCGTGGCAGTAGGTTGGTAGACAGCAACCACACAGGGAGGTAATACCATCCTTTGATAGTAGGTTGGTAAACAGCAACATCCCAGGGAGGTACTACCATCCTGTGGTAGTAGGTTGGTAGCCAGCAACCACCCAGGGAGGTACTACCGTAAAGTGGTTGTAGGTTGGTAGACAGCAACCACCAAGGGGGGTACTACCATCCTGTGGTAGTAGGTTGATAGACAGCAACCACCCAGGGAGTTACTACCGTCCTGCGGTAGTAGGTTGGTAGACAGCAACCACCCAGGGAGGTACTACCGTCCTGTGGTAGTAGGTTGGAAGACAGCAACCACCCAGGGAGGTACTACCGTCCTGGGGTAGAAGGTTGGTAGACAGCAACCACCCAGGGAGGTACTACCATCCTGTGGTAGTAGGTTGGTAGACAGCAACCACCCAGGGAGGTACTACCGTCCTGTGGTAGTAGGTTGGTAGAGAGCAACCACCCTTGGAGGTACTACCGTCCTGTGGTAGTAGGTTGGTAGAGAGCAACCACCCTGGGAGGTACTACCGTCCTGTGGTAGTAGGTTGGTAGACAGCAACCACATAGGGAGGTACTACCATCCTGTGGTAGTAGGTTGGTAGACAGCAACCACCAGGGAGGTACTACCGTCCTGTGGTAGCAAATTGGTAGACAGCAACCACCCAGGGAGGTATTATGGTCCTGTGGTAGTAGGTTGGTAGACAGCAACCACTCAGGGAGGTACTACCACCCTGTGGTAGTAGGTTGGTAGAGAGCAACCACCCATGGAGGTACTACCGTCCTGTGGTAGTAGGTTGGTAGACAGCAACCACCCAGGGAGGTACTACCATCCTGTGGTAGTACGTTGGTAGACAGCAACCACCCAGGGAGGTACTACCGTCCTGTGGTAGCAAATTGGTAGACAGCAACCACCCAGGGAGGTATTACCGTCCTGTGGTAGTAGGTTGGTAGACAGCAACCACCCAGGGAGGTACTACCACCCTGTGGTAGTAGGTTGGCAGACAGCAACCACCCAGGGAGGTACTACCATCCTGTGGTAGTAGGCTGGTAGACAGCAACCTCCCAGGGAGGTACTACCATCCTGGGGTAGTAGGTTGGTAGACAGCAACCAGCCATGGAGGTACTACCATCTTGTGGTAGTAGGTTGGTAGACAGCAACCACCGAGGGAGGTCCTACCGTTCTGTGGTAGTAGGTTGGTAGGCAGCAACGATCCAGGGAGGTACTACCATCCTGTGGAAGTAGGTTGGTAGACAGCAACCACCGAGGGAGGTACTACCGACCTGTGGTAGTAGGCTGGTAGACAGCGACCACCCAAAGAGGTACTACCATCCTGTGGTAGTAGGTTGGTAGACAGCAACCACCCAGGGAGGGACTACCGTCCTGTGGTAGTAGGTTGGTAGACAGCAAACAGCGAGGGAGGTACTACCGTCCTGTGGTACTAGGCTGGTAGACAGGAACCACCGAGGGAGGTACTGCCGTCCTGTGGTACTAGGTTGGTAGACAGCAACCACCGAGGGAGGTACTACCGTCCTGTGGTAGAAGATTGGTAGACAGCAACCACCGATTGATGTACTACCGTCCTGTGGTAGTAGGTTGGTAGACAGCAACAACCGAGGGACGTACTACCGTCCTGTGTTAGTAGGTTGGTAGACAGCAACCACCGAGGGAGGTACTGCCGTCCTGTGGTACTAGGTTGGTAGACAGCAACCACCGAGGGAGGAACTACCGTCCTGTGGTAGAAGATTGGTACACAGCAACCACCGAGGGATGTACTACCGTCCTGTGGTAGTAGGTTGGTAGACAGCAACCACCGAGGGAGGTACTACCGTCCTGTGGTAGTAGGTTGGTAGACAGCAACTACCCAGGGAGGTACTACCGTCCTGTGGTAGTAGGTTGGTAGACAGCAACCACCCAGGGAGGTACTACCGTCCTGTGGTAGTAGGTTGGTAGACAGCAACCACCCAGGGAGGTACTACCGTCCTGTGGTAGTAGGTTGGTAGACAGCAACCACCCAGGGAGGTACTACCGTTCTGTGGTAGTAGGCTGGTAGACAACCACCCAGGGAGGTACTACCGTCCAGTATTAGAAGGTTGGTAGACAGTAACCACCGAGGGAGGTCCTACCGTCCTCTGGTAGTAGGCTGATAGACAGCAACCACCCAGGGAGGTACTACCGTCCTGTGGTAGTAGGTTGGTAGACAACAACCACCCAGGGAAGTACTAAGGTCCTGTGGTAGTAGGCTGGTAGACAGCAACCACCCATGGAGGTACTACCGTCCTGTGGTAGTAGGTTGGTAGACAGCAACCACCCAGGGAGGTACTACCATCCTGTGGTAGTAAGTTGGTATACAGCAACCACCCAGGAAGGTACTACTGTCCTGTGGTAGTAGGTTGGTAGACAGCAACCACCCAGGGAGGTACTACCGTCCTGTGGTAGTAAGTTGGTATACAGCAACCACCCGGGGAGGTACTACCGTCCAGTATTAGAAGGTTGGTAGACAGCAACCACCGAGGGAGGTACTACCGTCTTGTTGTAGGTTGGTAGACAGCAACCACCCAGGGAGGTACTACCGTCTTGTTGTAGGTTGGTAGACAGCAACCACCCAGGGAGGTACTACCGTCCTGTGGTAGTAGGTTGGTAGACAGCAACCACCCAGGGAGGTACTACCGTCTTGTTGTAGGTTGGTAGACAGCAACCACCCAGGGAGGTACTACCGTCCTGTGGTAGTAGGTTGGTAGACAGCAACCACCCAGGGAGGTACTACCGTCTTGTAGGTTGGTAGACAGCAACCACCCAGGGAGGTACTACCGTCCTGTGGTAGTAGGTTGGTAGACAGCAACCACCCAGGGAGGTACTACCGTCCTGTGGTAGCAAATTGGTAGACAGCAACCACCCAGGGAGGTATTACCGTCCTGTGGTAGTAGGTTGGTAGACAGCAACCACCCAGGGAGGTACTACCACCCTGTGGTAGTAGGTTGGCAGACAGCAACCACCCAGGGAGGTACTACCATCCTGTGGTAGTAGGCTGGTAGACAGCAACCACCCAGGGAGGTATTACCGTCCTGTGGTAGTAGGTTGGTAGACAGCAACCACCCATGGAGGTACTACCGTCCTGTGGTAGTAGGTTGGTAGACAGCAACCACCCAGGGAGGTACTACCATCCTGTGGTAGTAAGTTGGTATACAGCAACCACCCAGGAAGGTACTACTGTCCTGTGGTAGTAGGTTGGTAGACAGCAACCACCCAGGGAGGTACTACCGTCCTGTGGTAGTAGGCTGGTAGACAGCAACCACCCGGGGAGGTACTACCGTCCAGTATTAGAAGGTTGGTAGACAGCAACCACCGAGGGAGGTACTACCGTCTTGTTGTAGGTTGGTAGACAGCAACCACCCAGGGAGGTACTACCGTCTTGTTGTAGGTTGGTAGACAGCAACCACCCAGGGAGGTACTACCGTCCTGTGGTAGTAGGTTGGTAGACAGCAACCACCCAGGGAGGTACTACCGTCTTGTTGTAGGTTGGTAGACAGCAACCACCCAGGGAGGTACTACCGTCCTGTGGTAGTAGGTTGGTAGACAGCAACCACCCAGGGAGGTACTACCGTCTTGTTGTAGGTTGGTAGACAGCAACCACCCAGGGAGGTACTACCGTCCTGTGGTAGTAGGTTGGTAGACAGCAACCACCCAGGGAGGTACTACCGTCTTGTTGTAGGTTGGTAGACAGCAACCACCCAGGGAGGTACTACCGTCCTGTGGTAGTAGGTTGGTAGACAGCAACCACCCAGGGAGGTACTACCGTCCTGTGGTAGTAGGTTGGTAGACAGCAACCACCCAGGGAGGTACTACCGTCTTGTTGTAGGTTGGTAGACAGCAACCACCCAGGGAGGTACTACCGTCCTGTGGTAGTAGGTTGGTAGACAGCAACCACCCAGGGAGGTACTACCGTCCTGTGGTAGTAGGTTGGTAGACAGCAACCACCCAGGGAGGTACTACCGTCCTGTGGTAGTATAGGCCATGAGGTTGAAGAGTTGTGGAGTAGATTTAAGAACGCAGTATTAGCGTGCATCAGAAGTTTGTGGATATTGGATGGTGGGTGTGGGTGGGAAGAGGAGCGATTGGTGGAATGATGAGAATAAGAAAATTATTTGGGGTGAAATTAATAAGTTGAGAAAGCCTAGGGAACGAATGGATTTCATGGTTAACAATAGAAGAGAGTTTTTAGATGGAGAGTTGTAGGTATCAGGAAAATAGAGGGAAAATTTTGAGGAACTGGTAAATGTTGATGAATATAAGGAAGCTGTGATTTCCTGCATTGGCCAGGGAGGTATAACATCTCGTAAGAATGAGGAAGAGCCAGATGTGTGTGTGGAATGGTTGGGGCATTTATTTAATAAATGAATGAGCGAGGGCAAGGCATCTAGGGATTCCCAAGGAGCGTGCATAGTTCTTTGTGAAAAAGCAAAGGGGACATACGGGAGTGCAACAATTAAGCCTGTTGAGTATACGTGGTAAAGTGTATGGTAGAGTTATTATTGAAAGAATTAAGAGTAAGACGTAGAGCAGGATCGCAGGAGGAAGCTTCAGACTGGGAAGGAGGCTTCAGACAGGGAAGGAGGCTTCAGACAGGAAGGGGATTTGTAAACCAAGTATTTACAGGGAAGCATTTAAGTGAACAGTATTTATATAAGGGCAAATAGGTTTTCATTGCATATATGGATTTGGAAAAGGCATACGGTAGGGTGCATAGGGAAGCAATGTGGCAGACGTTGCAAGTGTATGAAATAGGTGCTAGGTTACTGAAAGCAGTAAAGAATTTTTGTGAGGATAGTGAGGCTCAGGTTAGAGTATGTAAGAGAGAGGGAGATAATTTTCCAGTAAATGTCTGCCTTCGACAGATGCGCAACGTCACCATAGTTGTTCATTATATTTATAGATAAGGTTATAACAGAAGTGAATACTGGGGTGCTGGGAAGAGGTATAGAATTAAAAGATGAATCAAACACAAAGTGGGAGTTGTCACAGTTGCTCTTTGCTAATGACACTGTGCTTTCGGGAGATTTTGAAGAGAAGTTGCAGAAGTTGGTGAACGAATTTGAGATGGTATGTGTAAGAGAAGGAAATTAATAGTAAATATAGGAAAGAGCAATGTGATGATAAAAAAATTGGGTAACGGGGATAGAACCCGCGATCAGAGTCTCAAAACTCCAGACCGTCGCGTTAGCAATCGTGTCATTACGATTTCGTGAGTCTGGATATCAGACTGGAGGGAGAGAGTATGGAGGAAGTGAATGTTTTCAGATATTTGTGAGTGGACTTGTCAAAAGATTGGTCTATGAAAGACGAGGGTAACCATAGAACAGACGAGGAGTGAAAAAATGTGAGTGGTGCACTGAAGAGTCTGTGGAGAAGAACGTTATCCAAGAAAGCAAAGAGGAAAATATATGAGAGTATAGTGTTACTAACGCTCTTATATGGGTGTGAAGCATGGGTGGTGAATGTTGCAACAAGAAGGCAGTGATGTCGTGTCTGAGGGCAATGTATGGTGTGAATATTATGCAGAGAATACGTAGCTTGGAGATTAGAAGGAGGGGCGGAGATTGTAAAAGTATTACCCAGAGGGTTGTGGAGCGGTTGTTGAGATGGTTCGGACTTTTCAAGAGAGTAGATCAAAATAGAATTTCTTGGAGGGTGTATAAAGCTATTGTCGAAGAAAGACTGGAGAAGGGTCGTCCTAGGAAGGGTTGGAGGGAGGGGATAAAGGAGGTTTTGTGTGCAAGCAAATGTTTTTATAACTTGACATGCTATTGGAGTGTGAACAAAGTAACATTCACGAAAAGATTCATGAAACCGGTTAGCCGGACTTGAGTCCAGGAGGTGGGAAATACAGTGCCTGTATTTTGAAGGAGAGGTGTTGATATGTTGCAGTTTTTGTTTTAAGTATAGGGTGTACGCCTCTGGCAACAGTGATGGACTGAATGATGATGAAAATGTTTTTTCTTCTTTTGGGTCACCCTCCCTGGGTGGGAAACGGCCGATGTGTTAATAAAAAAAAATCTCCCAAGAAAACTGCATCATTTGAATGTTATACATAGAACACACACAGATACACACGATCCTTGCAACCACAAATAGCCACCCAATTGTAAAACAGATTTTTACTGATATTCAAACACTGAAGATATATCAGGGTTGTGTAAGATCTCGTTTGAGATGATAGACTAACCTGAACTGTTTTCCGTGTGTCCTTCACCTTTCTGATAGTGATGGTCTGGACAGGTATATAAGAGTTGACTCGCATGTTATGCGCCACTCACTCTGCGTTCTCTCTGACGCCAACATGATCCTGGTAAGGTATTTCTGTACCTCTGTACCAGTCCTCTATATTCTCATAAGGTCTAGTGACAGAGATTTTTAGAGTGCCACCCTCTAGAGTGCCACATTTCAGTAATTTTTATAGCGTATTAAAAACCATGTTTAAATTTAGAGAAATTTCGCGAGGCTAAAAATTTGTGAAAAACTGTTACCAAAATGACTTCTTTACTTTTGAACACTTAGGAAAGTAATTCATTTCTCGTCTTGCAGGAAGTAGTATTTTGTACTTTGTTGGTTGTTGTGGGAGCCGATAAGCGTCCGTCTACATCTTACGGAGTACCCGCCAGGGGAAGTGGAGGCTTCACTGCAGGATCCAGAGGAGGCTTTGGTATTTCATCAGTTAGAGGTTCGGCAGGTGGCTTTGGGACCTCAGCTGGTGGAGCATTTGAAGGGTCAGCTGGAGGAAGATTCGGAGCATCATCTGGTGGAGCCTTTGGAGGTTCTGGTGGGGGAGGCTTTGGAAGACCTGCTGGTGGAGCCTTCGGGAGTTCAGCTGGTGTAGGTTTCGGGGGAGCTGGCAGTGGAAGTTCTCTTAGTGGAAGTTACACTCCTACAGGTCCCGTAGTCCCCATCTTAGTAGATGACCGTCAAGGACCTGATGAGTATGGAAACTACAATTTCAACTTTGAAACTGGTGATGGCATCAGTCGTCAGGAGCAAGGCGCCCCTCAGGGTCCAACTGGTGCTGTGGCAGCTCAGGGAGGATGGACGTAAGTATTCTTTAACAGTGTTTCACAGAATAAGTGTGTAAGATGTTTTCTCTCGAAATATATGACATTTTCTTAGGTTAATAACGAATCTAACTGTAATATTGTGTTTCAGATTTACTTTCCCCGACGGAACTCCCGCTGCTTTCAGCTTCATAGCAGATGAAGGTGGTTACCGAGTGGAGTCTCCTCTTCTGCCACCTCTCCCCGCCCACGCTATCGCCCAGATCGAGAAGGCTCGCCAGGAAGACGCCGCTGCAGCTGCCGCAGGTGGACGAGGATCATATAGTGATGCTTCAAGTTCTGCGCCTCAGTTTACTGGAGCGCCTGCTGGAGGCTTCGGTGGTTCACCTGCTGGTGGCTTCGGTGGTTCACCTGCTGGTGGCTTCGGTGCTTCACCTGCTGGTGGCTTCGGTGCTTCACCTGCTGGTGGCTTCGGTGCTTCACCTGCTGGTGGCTTCGGTGCTTCACCTGTTGATCGCTTCGGTGGTTCACCTAGTAGCTTCGGAACCCCACGCCGTGGTGGCGCTCCTGTGGCTCCCAGTAGAACTTACGGTGCCCCATAAGCATTACTCTTTATCATGCCAATGACTCCATCATTCTCGATAGATATTCGTTACATATTTTCTCACTTGTTACCTCGTTCTGTTTTTGTCATTCTTGGGCCCCTAAGTCTGCTAATCTTGCCACATCTGGTCTGTTATTTGACGGTGCAATGACACTAAATACGCTTATTACTTTTTTGTTATGTATTTAATAAAAATAAAATTATTTTAAATATACGTTTTTCCATATATAAAATTCTAATGGCTTGATTTCTAGAAAAATTGCATTACAAGAATAAAAAAAAAATTGCATTTGTCAATGTGATTAAGAAGATAACCTGTGTTCAACATATTATTTTGTTATAATACCAAAATATATATATTAATCAATTATAAGTGTAATTTAATTATCAGGGGAAACTGAGAAATGATTTTTGTATCGACTATTTCTACATCTCAAAATTACCCTTTTTCCATCTTTTCTTATGGATATGTTGACTAACACTTGTGTGGTGGTTGATGTCTGCTCTCAGTAGTGAGTAATAGTTGAGGCATGGTTGTGATGTCAGCTGATAGTAGTGAATGGTAACTGTGGTGGTAAGCTGACAGCAGTGAGTTGTAGCTGTGTGGTAGTTGTTAAGTGAGTGTTGAGTAGCAGCTGTGTGGTTTTTGTGTTGTATGCTGGTGGTTGTCAACTAACAGTAGTGAACCGGTAGCAGTGTGGTGGTTGTGTTAACTGGCAGTTGTGAGTAGATGTGTGATGGGTGCTAGCTGACACTGGGTGGTGATTGTTAGCTGACAATAAGTGGTTGCTGTGTTGTGGTTGTGTTGTCAGCTGACAGTGGAAAGTAGTAGCTGTGTGGTTGTTGTTAGCTGACAGCAGTGAGTGGTAGTTGTATGATGGTTAGCTGACAGCAGTGTGTGGTAGCTGTGATGTTAGCTAACAGTGAGTTATAGCTGTGTAGTGGTTATTAGCTGACAATGAGTGATAGTTATGTTGTGGTTATCAAACAGCAGTAAAACACACACACACACACACACACACACACACACACACACAATCGCAAACAGGCAATCTTTACAATGGAGAACAAGCCACATGAGAATGGAAATCTTTAGCTCTAGATCTTTCGTGTCGTCGGTTGCTGTCTCACAATGTTGCGAGACAGAAACAGAAGGGAAAATTCTCTGAGTCAAGGAGAAGGTATCAGTGGTAACCCATGTCAGAGTGAAGGCCACCACTGACTCCATCACCTACCTTCCCGTCCCCTCGCACCTTCCGGGGTAAGAGGTGGTGGTCACCTCAGAGGTTTACAGAAAGTTACGGAATGCAGTAGTCAGCCTTAAACTGCATCTAATCGATATTAATTGATCTATTATCATATGGAATAATTTTACCTACGTGGTTAATAGAGCCTCAAACTCAGGCTATATATAACATTGCATTATTATAAGAATCAGATTAACTATTTGTCAGCTATACTATCATATGTTAGAGACTGTTAGCAGAGACGATCTCTATATATTTACTAAATACCAACATATTTACCTATCCTGAACCATAACAGTTGCGCTGTTTCTTCACACTAGGACCCCGACGCGTTAAGTCACTCGACAGACTTTCCCAGGCTATCCTAAAAAACTCACATATACGATTTTATGTAAGTTATAGTTATATCAACTTTTTTAACTGTACTAGTATACAGGGCCTAATCAGATTTACCAATAATAGGGAATTTCCCATTTACGACATTACTGAAGGTGGAACCCAATCTGCGACGGCCGAAACGTGTGGAACAGTCTATCATAGTCTACCCTCAAAATGAAACTGGAGTAATTGAGTGTTATTACAGGCATGCTCTCCCCCGTACACTCCTAAGGAAATGTTAAACCTCCCGATATTCTTTATATACTGTGACTCGGTTGGAGGGGATTCCCGTTGGGGAAAACGTGTAGGAAAGGTGCGCGGAACTCTGGTCTAACGCTACCAAATCCTCACGAAGAACCGTTACATAATGAGCAATCCGGGGATTTTGTATAACATCCTTGCTTACGATTTTGCACAACTGACTACTAAAATAAGACATTCCTTTTATGTTTGATGAGAGAGGATTAAATTATGTTCTTTATCACAATAGAACTATTGGGTACAATGACCGGAGCTGCTACCCGCCTCGGCGGGTGATTGCAAGTACAAATGTAATTAAAGATTTCATTTGACTCCTGAGCCGTCCTTACCGAGTACTAATGCTGAGCTAATCCGATTTCAAGTGGTTTACCTGTCTGCCTGACATACGAAAGAGAGCATAGTATGATTAGGACCTTGTAAACACCAACAATCTTAGATGGTGCATTCTTAATCACCTGCATCACTGTCCCGATGTTCTTGAAGAGAATAACTGAGCCTTTTTTAATGCATTACACAGGCTGGCCATATTCTCATTGTTAGGCAAAATCAGTATATTTCTCCTGGATGGTACTTCCCTAGATTCAGTCCTGTAGAAAGTGTTCTTGGCTGCCAATAAGGCCTTCACAACAAGATCCTTAGGATACCTCTGTTTAGTAGCTATGTTGAATATCTAAATAATTCCATAAACCAAATATACTGGGCTTAACGTATTTGTAGCCTAGTAGGTTTCCATTTTACACTCAATTGGCAGGACAGTAGTGCCTCCCTGGGTGGTTGCTGTCTCCTAACCTACTACCTAGAATATACAGTGGAACCACCAGTCACGAATGCTTCCGAACACGAACAAATCTGTTCACGATCAAAAAATTAGCCAATTTTTTGCATCTGGTCATGAACACATAATCGGGTGCCAAACAAACACAACCACGCCAATTTTGACATTTGCACCATTTATTTCACATGCCAATTTTGACATTTGGACCATTTTTTTTCACATGCCAATTTTCCCCGCTTCCTTGTAGTCGGCCTCGGTCAGACGTGCGTTCATCTGGTGTGAACTCCTTGTGTTGTATTTCGTGTGTTTTTGAATTTAGTTTCCTTGGTTGTTTACGGTATGTTTTTTCTCTGTTATTTAAGGTTTTTTCTCTATTAAATTGTGCATTATTTTGTAAAATTACACAAAAATAGTTATACAGATTATCATACACAGCAGCATATGTGTAGAGAACCTAAGATAACCCAAAAAAGTCAGAGTGACTTATTTTCTCGAATTATTCTTTTTCGGTGCGCACTCGTTTACGTCGATTATCTCGGAAGATATTCATATATGGTAAGAGGTTGGTAGACAACATCCCAGGGAGGTACTACCGTCCTGTGGTAGTAGGTTGGTAGACAGCAACAGCCCAGGGAGGTACTACCGTCCTGTGGTAGTAGGTTGGTAGACAGCAACAGCCCAGGGAGGTACTACCGTCCTGTGGTAGTAGGTTGGTAGACAGCAACAGCCCAGGGAGGTACTACCGTCCTGTGGTAGTAGGTTGGTAGACAGCAACAGCCCAGGGAGGTACTACCGTCCTGTGGTAGTAGGTTGGTAGACAGCAACCACCCAGGGAGGTACTACCGTCCTGTGGTAGTAGGTTGGTAGACAGCAACCACCCAGGGAGGTACTACCGTCCTGTGGTAGTAGGTTGGTAGACAGTAACCACCCAGGGAGGTACTACCGTCCTGTGGTAGTAGGTTGGTAGACAGCAACCACCCAGGGAGGTACTACCGTCCTGTGGTAGTAGGTTGGTAGACAGCAACAGCCCAGGGAGGTACTACCGTCCTGTGGTAGTAGGTTGGTAGACAGCAACATCCCAGGGAGGTACTACCGTCCTGTGGTAGTAGGTTGGTAGACAGCAACAGCCTAGGGAGGTACTACCGTCCTGTGGTAGTAGGTTGGTAGACAGCAACAGCCCAAGGAGGTACTACCGTCCTGTGGTAGTAGGTTGGTAGACAGCAACAGCCTAGGGAGGTACTACCGTCCTGTGGTAGTAGGTTAGTAGACAGCAACCACCCAGGGAGGTACTACCGTCCTGTGGTAGTAGGTTGGTAGACAGCAACAGCCCAGGGAGGTACTACCGTCCTGTGGTAGTAGGTTGGTAGACAGCAACATCCCAGGGAGGTACTACCGTCCTGTGGTAGTAGGTTGGTAGACAGCAACATCCCAGGGAGGTACTACCGTCCTGTGGTAGTAGGTTGGTAGACAGCAACCACCCAGGGAGGTACTACCGTCCTGTGGTAGTAGGTTGGTAGACAGCAACAGCCCAGGGAGGTACTACCGTCCTGTGGTAGTAGGTTGGTAGACAGCAACATCCCAGGGAGGTACTACCGTCCTGTGGTAGTAGGTTGGTAGACAGCAACAGCCCAGGGAGGTACTACCGTCCTGTGGTAGTAGGTTGGTAGACAGCAACATCCCAGGGAGGTACTACCGTCCTGTGGTAGTAGGTTGGTAGACAGCAACATCCCAGGGAGGTACTACCGTCCTGTGGTAGTAGGTTGGTAGACAGCAACAGCCCAGGGAGGTACTACCGTCCTGTGGTAGTAGGTTGGTAGACAGCAACATCCCAGGGAGGTACTACCGTCCTGTGGTAGTAGGTTGGTAGACAGCAACAGCCCAGGGAGGTACTACCGTCCTGTGGTAGTAGGTTGGTAGACAGCAACAGCCCAGGGAGGTACTACCGTCCTGTGGTAGTAGGTTGGTAGACAGCAACAGCCCAGGGAGGTACTACCGTCCTGTGGTAGTAGGTTGGTAGACAGCAACCACCCAGGGAGGTACTACCGTCCTGTGGTAGTAGGTTGGTAGACAGCAACAGCCCAGGGAGGTACTACCGTCCTGTGGTAGTAGGTTGGTAGACAGCAACATCCCAGGGAGGTACTACCGTCCTGTGGTAGTAGGTTGGTAGACAGCAACAGCCCAGGGAGGTACTACCGTCCTGTGGTAGTAGGTTGGTAGACAGCAACATCCCAGGGAGGTACTACCGTCCTGTGGTAGTAGGTTGGTAGACAGCAACAGCCCAGGGAGGTACTACCGTCCTGTGGTAGTAGGTTGGTAGACAGCAACATCCCAGGGAGGTACTACCGTCCTGTGGTAGTAGGTTGGTAGACAGCAACAGCCCAGGGAGGTACTACCGTCCTGTGGTAGTAGGTTGGTAGACAGCAACAGCCCAGGGAGGTACTACCGTCCTGTGGTAGTAGGTTGGTAGACAGCAACAGCCCAAGGAGGTACTACCGTCCTGTGGTAGTAGGTTGGTAGACAGCAACAGCCCAGGGTGGTACTACCGTCCTGTGGTAGTAGGTTGGTAGACAGCAACCACCCAGGGTGGTACTACCGTCCTGTGGTAGTAGGTTGGTAGACAGCAACAGCCCAGGGTGGTACTACCGTCCTGTGGTAGTAGGTTGGTAGACAGCAACCACCCAGGGAGGTACTACCGTCCTGTGGTAGTAGGTTGGTAGACAGCAACCTCCCAGGGAGGTACTACCGTCCTGTGGTAGTAGGTTGGTAGACAGCAACCACCCAGGGAGGTACTACCGTCCTGTGGTAGTAGGTTGGTAGACAGCAACCTCCCAGGGAGGTACTACCGTCCTGTGGTAGTAGGTTGGTAGACAGCAACCACCCAGGGAGGTACTACCGTCCTGTGGTAGTAGGTTGGTAGACAGCAACCACCCAGGGAGGTACTACCGTCCTGTGGTAGTAGGTTGGTAGACAGCAACCACCCAGGGAGGTACTACCGTCCTGTGGTAGTAGGTTGGTAGACAGCAACAGCCCAGGGAGGTACTACCGTCCTGTGGTAGTAGGTTGGTAGACAGCAACCACCCAGGGAGGTACTACCGTCCTGTGGTAGTAGGTTGGTAGACAGCAACCACCCAGGGAGGTACTACCGTCTTGTGGTAGTAGGTTGGTAGACAGCAACAGCCCAGGGAGGTACTACCGTCCTGTGGTAGTAGGTTGGTAGACAGCAACAGCCCAGGGAGGTACTACCGTCCTGTGGTAGTAGGTTGGTAGACAGCAACCACCCAGGGAGGTACTACCGTCCTTCCAAATGGGTGTGAAACAGAAACTTCAGATTGTTGTATTCACTGGTGGGATCGCTGGTGTTTTCTTTGTCTCACAAACAGGCGCATTTTGTAATTTCTTCTCAAACTAACGTCACACCATTTATATATGTATACTAACCATAAAATAGAGCGAAAAAGTAATGTGAAGAACCTGGTATCTCGTCTTCAAAGACCATAACAATGTGTCTACCTCATCTGCAATGAAAATGATGGCATGAATAATGAGAACTTTTAAAACTAGGGACGCCAAGCCCATGATGATTCTCTTCAAATCACTTGTTTTCTCTAGGCTGGAATATTGCTGTACACTAACTGCCCCCTTCAAGGTAGGCGAAATTGTTGACCTGGAGAGTGTACAAATAATTTTCGCGGCACACACAAGTACGATAAGGCACCTAAATCACTGTGAACGGTTTAAGTCCCTTGATTTCTATTTCCTGGAACGCAGGCGAGAAAGATACATGATAATATACACTTGGAAAATCTTAGAAGGATTAGCACCAAACTTGCACACGAAAATCACTGCCTGTGAAAGCAAAAGACTCGGCAGGAGATGCAACATTCCCCCGATGAAAAGCAGGGGCGCCACGAGTACACTGAAATCATCACAGTAAGTGTCCGGGGCCCAAGACTGTTCAACTGCCTCCCAGCATACATAAGGGGGATTACCAATAGACCCCTGGCTCTCTTCAAGAAGGCACTGGGCAGGCACCTAAAGTCAGTACCTGACCAGCCGGGCTGTGGTTCGTGCGTCATTTTGCGTGCGACCAGCAGTAACAACCTGGTTGATCAGACACTGATCCACCACGAGGTCTGGTCTCAGACCGAGCCGCGGGGGCGTTGGCCCCCGAAACCCTCTCCAGATATACACCCATTTGATTTTTCTTCCATTTTTCTTAAGATTTCTTGTTCTCGTATATTTCCCTTCCTCTCCACGGGGAAGTGGAAAAGTCTTTCCTGTGTAAGCCATGCGTGTCATAGAAGGCGACTAAAATGATGGAAGCAATGGGCTAGTAACCCCTTCTCGTGTACAAATTACTAAAAATAAGAAAGCTTATAAAAATGATATGTAAGAATGTGCATTGATGTACTGCAGATGATAAAGATATGATTGACAGTGTTATGAATGAAAAAAAAGTGGAAATCCCAACTCTATGCGAAACAAAGCTGAAGGGGGGTAGGGGAGTTTCAGTGGGGAGAAATAAATGGGATAGGGATAGTCATGGTCTGGCCGGGTACATAAGAGTCGACTTGCATTTTATGCGTCGATCAAAAAAAAAGTTTTAGCTATGAACCATAATTTTTAAAGGGGGTGGACCGGTAAACTAGCGGAAGGTCTCAATCAGATGACCACAAGCTCCAACGACGGGTCATAATCTGACTAAGACCCGCGTCAGGAAACACTTGTTCTATTTTCTTAGGAACCTTACCTAACCTAACCATCACTCTGCGTTCTCTCTGACGCCAACATGACTCTGGTAAAATATTTCTATACTTCTGTACCAGTCCTCTGTTCTCACAAGGTTTACAAGTGATAGAGATTTTTAGAGTACCAGGCCCTAGTTGTGCACTTGGTATAAAATTTCATGAAAGTTTTATATCACTTGCAAAACCATCTTTAAATTCAGATAAATTTTGCGAGGTTCAAAATTAATGTAAAATACTGTCACTAAAATGATTTCTTCGCTTTATATCACTTCGGAAATTAATATATTTTTTTGTAGAAAGCAGTGTTTTACATCTTTTTGGCTGTTGTAAGGGCAGATAAGTTACCGTTTACTTCTTACTGAGCATCCGCTAGGAAAAGTGGAGGCTTTACTGCGGGATCCAGCGGCTTTGGTAGTTCCTCAGAGGTTCAGTAGATGGCTTTGGGACCTCAGCTAGTGGAGTATTTGGAGGCTAAGCTGAAGAAGGATTCGGAGCATCATCTGGTGGAACCTTCGGAGGATCTGCTGGGGGAGGCTTTGCAGGACCAGCTGGTGGAGCCTTCTGATGAAGGTTTCGGGGCAGATGGCAGTGAAAGTTCTCTCATCGGAAGTTACAAACCTTAAAGTCCCGTAGTTCCCATCTTAAGAGACGACCGTCAGGGACCTGATGAGTATGGAAACTAAAATCTCAACTTTGAAACTGGTGATGGCATCAGTCGTCAGGAGAAAGGCTGTGATGCCTGCTCACAATCGTGTGAGGTACTTGTCAAATGACAGTAGTGAGTGGTAGCTGTGTGATATTTGCTAGCTGACAAGTGAGTGATAGCTGTGTAGTAGTTGTTAGCTGACAGCAATGAACAAAACAAGCACACGCTTCTGCCTCCTGTATGTGGCATATGCTGTGTAGCTGACTGTGGGACATATTTTAACCATTTCCCAACTTGTCTAGGGTTTAGAGCTTTTCCCCGGGGTGCCTGTCGGGATCTTGGAGAATTTTCAGGGGAGTCCTTTGGTGTTAATGTTTCTTTTAAGAGATGTCATTTTAACGTGGTATAAAAGTTGCTGTCTGTGATGAACATTTTAATAATTTTTCTAACTTTTGCGGTTTATTTATAGTTTCATTTATTGCTGTATTTTTTATTGCTCTGTAAATACCTCAGCTACTTCTAGTACTATTACTAATACTACTAAAATAGAGATAGAGGTGCGTGTATCAAATGGAAGTCAATATAAATTTATGAAATTCCGGGCAGAAGACCAGTTTTGCGACGATGTTGTAAGGCTGTACCACTTGATCTCTTCCTCTCTTCCCTTAACAGCAACATTCTGACATGATCGGGTTTTTTCTCTCGGATTACATCACAGAAATCTTGCTACCAGAATCCTGGATATGCTTCTGCCCGGTTCATGAGTGAGCAAGCTAGCAAAACCGGTTGTATGCATATAGGCCAGAACGAGAGCGGAGCAACGACAACCGCGACCAGAGTTAGCGATTACAAGTGAGTATTTCTAGGTGAGCTTAACTCATTATTGATTACGCTCAAAAAAAAAAAATGTCCTTGAATATTGTCTTTCACCTCTACGTATAAGTGATTTTTTTTTTTCCAAATATATAGCAATGTTTCATCCTTTTTAATTATTTGTTGCATTGAGACTTAGTATAATGGATCATATGATAATCTTGTAAATAAATAAGACAGTAAGTGTAAACATGCTAGGTAGTGGGTACTACCGTCCTGTGGTAGTGGGTTGGTAGACAGTAACTACCCAGGGAGGTACTACCGTCCTGTGGTAGTGGGTTGGTAGACAGCAACCACCCAGGAAGGTACTACCGTCCTGTGGTAGTAGGTTGGTAGACAGCAACTACCCTGGGAGGTACTACCGTCCTGTGGTAGTGGGTTGGTAGACAACTACCCAGGGAGGTACTACTGTCCTGTGGTAGGTTGGTAGACAGCAACCACCCAGGGAGGTACTACCGTCCTGTGGTAGTAGGCTGGTTGACAGCAACCACCCTGGGAGGTACTACCGTCCTGTGGTAGTAGGCTGGTAGCAACCACCCTGGGAGGTACTACCGTCCTGTGGTAGTAGGCTGGTAGACAGCAACCACCCTGGGAGATACTACCGTCCTTTGGTATTATTATTATTATAATCAAAAAGAAGCGCTAAGCCGTCCTGTGGTAGGCTGGTAGACACCAACCACACATCTGGTAGGTCACCAAGGAGCCTACGATGATCTAGATCATTATACGTATATGTAAGTATATCTTAATAGATATCTAAATGCCACCCTATTGTAAAACAGTTTTTTCACTGTTATTCAAACAATGAAGATATATCAGGGTTGTGTAAGATCTCGTTTGAGATGATAGACTAACCTGAACCGTTTTCCGTGTGTCCTTCACCTTTCTGATAGTGATGGTCTGGACAGGTATATAAGAGTTGACTCGCATGTTATGCGCCACTCACTCTGCGTTCTCTCTGACGCCAACATGATCCTGGTAAGATATTTCTGTACTTCTGTACCAGTCCTCTATATTCTCACAAGCTCTAGTGATAGAGGTTTTTAGAGTGCCACCCTCTAGCTGTTCAATACTTTGTATAACATTTCAGTAAAGTTTTACACCGTATTAAAAACCATGTTTAAATTTAGAGAAATTTCGCGAGGCTAAAAATTTGTGAAAAACTGTTACCAAAATGACTTCTTTGCTCTTGAACACTTCGGAAAGTAATTCATTTCTCGTCTTGCAGGAAGTAGTATTTTGTACTTTGTTGGTTGTTGTGGGAGCCGATAAGCGTCCGTCTACATCTTACGGAGTACCCGCCAGGGGAAGTGGAGGCTTCACTGCGGGATCCAGAGGAGGCTTTGGTATTTCATCAGTTAGAGGTTCGGCAGGTGGCTTTGGGACCTCAGCTGGTGGAGCATTTGGAGGGTCAGCTGGAGGAAGATTCGGAGCATCATCTGGTGGAGCCTTTGGAGGTTCTGGTGGGGGAGGCTTTGGAAGACCAGCTGGTGGAGCCTTCGGGGGTTCAGCTGGTGTAGGTTTCGGGGGAGCTGGCAGTGGAAGTTCTCTTAGTGGAAGTTACACTCCTACAGGTCCCGTAGTCCCCATCTTAGTAGATGACCGTCAGGGACCTGATGAGTATGGAAACTACAATTTCAACTTTGAAACTGGTGATGGCATCAGTCGTCAGGAGCAAGGCGCCCCTCAGGGTCCAACTGGTGCTGTGGCAGCACAAGGAGGATGGACGTGAGTATTCTTTATAGTTTTCACAGAATAATTATGTAAGATGTTTCTCTCGAAATATATGACATTATCTTAGGTTAATAACGAATCTAATTGTAGTACTGTGTTTCAGATTTACTTTCCCCGATGGAACTCCCGCTGCTTTCAACTTCATAGCAGATGAAGGTGGTTACCGCGTGGAGTCTGACCTGGTGCCCACGCCCCATCCTCTTCCCGCCCACGCTATCGCCCAGATCGAGAAGGCTCGTCAGGAAGATGCTGCTGCAGCTGCCGCAGGTGGACGAGGGTCATACAGTGATGCTTCAAGTTCTGCGCCTCAGTTTACTGGTGCACCTGCTAGAGGCTTCGGTGGTTCACCTGCTGGTGGCTTCGGTGCTTCACCTGCTGGTGGCTTCGGTGCTTCACCTGCTGGTGGCTTCGGTGCTTCACCTGCTGGTGGCTTCGGTGCTTCACCTGCTGGTGGCTTCGGTGCTTCACCTGCTGGTGGCTTCGGTGGTTCACCTGCTGGCGGCTTCGGTACTTCACCAAGTAGCTTCGGAACCTCACGCCGTGGTGGCGCTCCTGTGGCTCCCAGTAGAACTTACGGTGCCCCATAAGCGTTAATCTTTATCGTACGAATGACTCCATCATTCTTGATAGGTATTCATTAGATATTTTCTCACTTGATACCTCGTTCTGTTCTGACTTCTAAGTCACTCCAATTTCATGATTCAAGTCCACTAATCTTGCCACACACATTCTGTTATTGGACGCTGCATTGACAATAAATACGCTTATTATTTTTATTGTTACGTATTTAATAAAAATAAAATGATTTTAAATATACGTTTTTCTATATATAAAATTCCAATGACTAGAAACATTGCCTTACAAGAATAAAAACAAAAGTTAATGCATTGGTAATGTGTTTAGGAAGATAACATGTGTTCAATATAATGTTGTTATAAAGGATTCAGCATAAATTTTGGTAGCATAAGTGTACTTTATGGACCAGAGAAGCTTAGAAATGATTTTTGTATTGTTGACTTTCTACATCTCAAAATTACCCTCTTTCCACCTTTTCTTATGGATATGTTGACTAACACCTGTGTGGTGGTTGTGATGTCTGCTCTCAGTAGTGAGTAATAGGTGAGACATGGTTGTGATGTCAGCTGATAGTGAATGGTAACTGTGGTGGTAAGCTGACAGCAGTGAGTTGTAGCTGTGTGGTAGTTGTTAAGTGAGTGTTGAGTAGCAGCTGTGTGGTTTGTGTTGTATGCTGGTGGTTGTCAACTAACAGTAGTGACCGGTAGCACAGTTGTGAGTAGATGTGTGATGGATGTTAGCTGACACTGAGTGGTGATTGTCAGTTGACTAAGCAGTTGCTGTGTTGTGGTTGTGCCGTCAGCTGACAGTGGCAAGTGGCAGCTGTGTTGTGGTTAGTTGACATCAGTGAGTGGTAGTTGTATGGTGGTTAGCTGACAGAAGTTAGTGGTAGTTGTGTGGTGCCTAGCTTGCAGCAGTAAGTGGTAGGTGAGTAGTGGATAGCTGATAGCAGTGAGTGGTAGCTATGTAATGGATGTTAACTGGGAGAAGTGAGTTTTAGTTGTGTAATGGTTGTTAGCTGATAACATTCAGTGATAGCTGTGTAGTGATTGTTAGTTGACAGCAGTGTGTGGTAGCTGTGATGTTAGCTGTGATGTTGCGAGACAGAAACAGAAGGGAAAATTCTCTGAGTCAAAGGAGAAGGTATCAGTGGTAACCCATGTCAGAGTGAAGGCCACCACTGACTCCAACACCTACCTTCCCGTCCCCTCGCACCTTCCGGGGTAAGTAAGTAAGTAAGTAAATTTATTCAGGTATACACAATACAGTTACATAGAATTATCATACATAGCAGCATATGTGTAAGAGGTGGTGGTCACCTCAGAGGTTTACAGAAAGTTACGGAATATTAAGGAAATGCAGTAGTCAGCCTTAAACTGCATCTAATCGATATTAATTGATCTATTACCATATGGAATAATTTTACCTACGTAGTTAATAGAGCCTCAAACTCAGGCTATATATAACATTGCATTATTATAAGAATCAGATTAACTATTTGTCAACTATACTATCATATATTAGAGAATGTTCCAGAAAGTGTTACCAGAGACGATCTTTACATATTTACAAATATAGTACCAACATATTTACATATCCTGTTCCATGACAGTTGCACTTGTTTCTGGCTGTCTAAAGAAACTCACACTTACGATATTTAAGTTTTTTTCTATTAAACTGTGCATTATTTTGCATAATTACACAAATACAGTTACATAGATTATCACACATAGCAGCATATGTGTAGAGACCCTAGGATAACCCAAAATAGTCAAAGTAACTTATATTCTAATTTTTTTTTCGGTGCGCGCTCGTTTTCGACGGAAGTAAGTTACTGATAAATTCCAGTAATTACGACCACGATAAATTTGGATTATCAATGTTTTCAAAGCAGGAAGTGCACAAACAGCTTCTCGCAGTGTCAGTACCCGGCTAGGGCTTGCCTTATATGATTTTTAGCCAAAAAAAATGTTCTCGGTTGTTTGTTGGGCTATGTTGTTTAAATTTGGGCAATGTATGATGGAAAGATGCTTCTTAACGAACACTAAAAATGGATGAAATCGGATAAAAAATAACGGAGTTTACTTCTCAGTCATTAGACGTCCCTTAAAAATCTTAAAATAAAACAACTGTTTACAGCGAACAGTTCACAGGGGTCTAGAACGGACTCCTGCAATATTAGTTTTCTCTGTTGTTCTTCTGTTGTTCATTCTGTGGTATAATTAACTATTTTTGCGCTTAAAAATCCTAAAAAAAGCAATGTTTACATACAGCTTGTAGGGGGTCTGGAATGGATTAATCGTATTTACATACAATCCAGTGGGGAAATTAGGTTCGGGTCACGACCATATCGGGTCGCGACCAGAGTTTTTCAGCAAATTATGATCGTGAACAGAGGGTCCATTGTACATATATATATATATATATATATATATATATATATATATATATATATATATATATATATATATTCATAGGGACACTTGATAGATCTAGGACTTTAGTGTAGCAACCAATACATCATCAACTTGCAGAAATGAGTAAGAAGTCCAAGCAGATTAGTTTGGGGGGATAACTTCTAGCTTCGAGCTAGAAATTGTTCCTCTGAACGAATCTTCTTGGACCTCCTATTTATTTCTGCAACACTGCAACCTCCTGATGTGTTGATTGCCAGAAAAAAGGCCTATAATTATCATTCAACTACCCCTGTGGTTGTTTTATTTCTTGTATCACTTGTTCAGTATTATAGCAAAAAAAAAAAAACATGGTGCTTATTCGGCAGAAAACACCCTCGATATTTAGGCCTAACTCGCCAGTTTGGCGATTTAGACCTAAATGGCATGCGCTTCTGCCTCCTCCTGTGTAGCTTGTAGCGTACAACTGCCTGTGGGACATATTTTAACCCTTTGGCCATCTGTCTACGGCTACGACCATTCCACAGGAGTTTACCTGGGGTTTACCTGGAGAGGGTTTCGGGGCTCAACGCCCTCGTGGCTCGGTCTGAGACCAGGCCACTGGGTGGATCAGGGTCTGATTAACCAGGCTGTTACTGCTGGCCGCATGCAAACTGACGTACGAACCACAGCCCAGCTGGTCAGGCACTGACTCTAGGTGCCTGTCCAGTGCCTTTCTGAAGACAGCCAGGGGTCTATTGGTAATCCCCCCGTTGTATGGTGGGAGGCTGCTGAACAGTCTTGGGCCCCGGACACTCATTGTATTATCTCTCAGTATATATGTGGCGCCCCTGCCTTTCAGTGGGGGAATGTTGCATCTCCTGCCGACTCCCTTGCTTTCATAGGAAGTGATTTTCGTGTGCATGTTTGGCACAAATCCCTCTAGGATCTTCCAAATGTTTATCATGTATCTCTCTCGTCTGCGTTCCAGGGAATACAGATCAAGGACCCTCAACCGTTACCAGCAATTTAGGTGCCTTATCGTACTTGTGTGTGCCATGAAAGCTCCTTGTACTCTCTCAAGGTCAGCAATTTCGCTTGCCTTGAAGGGGGCCGTTAACGTACAGCAGTATTCCAGCCTAGAGAGAACAAGCGATCTGAAGAGAATCAACAAGGGCTTTGCGTCCCTAGTTTTGAAGGTTCTCATCATCCATCCTATCACTTTCCTAGCAGATACGGTAGATACATTATTGAGGCCTTCGAAGGCGAGATCCTCTGACATCATCACTCCCAGGTCCCTCACATTACTTTTTCGCTCCACTGTACGGTTAGAATTTGTCGTAAACCTTGATACAGTTTTAATTTCTTAAAGTTTTCCATATCTCAACAGTTGAAATTTCTCTTCGTAAAAAACTTCGCATTGTTTTGAGTGGCCCATTTGAAGATTTGGTTGATGTCCGCTTGGAGTCTTGCGATGTCTTCAATGGAGGACACTGTCATTGCAATTCGGGTGTCATCCGCAAAGGAAGTCGCGGAGCTATGGCTTACATCCATGTCTGTCAGACATGAGGATGAGGAATAGAATGGGAGTGAGTACTGTGCCTTGTAGAACAGTGCTTTTCACCGTAGCTACCTCAGACTTTACTCAGTTTACTATTACTCTTTGTGCTCTATTTGTCAGGAAGTTACAGATCCATCTGACAACTTTTCCTGTTATTCCTTTATCGCGTATTTTGTGCGCTATTACACCATAGTCACACTTGTCGACAGCTTTTGCGAAGTCTGTGTAAACTACATCTGTATTTTGTTTTTCCTCTACAGCATCCAGGAGCTTGTCATTATGATCAGTAGCTGGGATAGGCAGGAGCGACTTGCTCTAAACCCTTGTTGCCCTGGGTTGTGTAACTGATAGGTATCTACGTGGTTGGAGATCTTGCGTCTTAGAACCCTTTCAAAGATTTTTATGATATGGGATGTTAACAGTGCTGTCAGTCTGTAGTTCTTTGCAATTGTTTTACTGCCACCTTTGTAGAGTGGGGCTATGTCTGTTGTTTTTAGTGTGTGTGGGATGGCCCCTGTGTCCATGCTCCCTCTCCCTAGAATGCTGAAGGCACACGACAAGGGCTTCTTGCAGTTCTTGATGAACACGGAGTTCCATGAGTCTGGGCCTGAGACGGAGAGCATGGACATGTCATTTATTGCCTTTTCAAAGTCTTGTGGTGTTAGGATAGTATCCGAGACTTTTGAGATGACCAGATTTTGGGTCCCGTTCATAAAGAATTCATTTGGTTTTCCGACCCTTATTCTGGGCAGCGGCTCGCTGAACACTTGAGTCATATTGGGACTTTAGTATCTCACTCATTTCTTGGCTGTCATCTGTGTATGTCCCATCTCGCCTAAGCAGTGGCCCAATACTGGATGTTGTTTTTCCCTTAATTTTTTTTTTCAATTTCCTTTATGGTTTTTAGTTCTTCCTGCGATTCTTGTCTCCTGTAAGATTCCTTCAGCTAAAGTTCGATATTTGCAATTTCATTGACCAGTGCCTCCCTTCGTATTTCAGATATATTGGCCCCTCTCAGCAGCTCTGTGACTCTTCGCCTTCGTCTGTATAGGGAGCGTCTTTCTCTTTCTAGTTTACATCTTCTCTTTCTTAATGGAATGTGCCTAGAGCACATCACAATAACCACAGAGCTTATTTTTTCTAGGCAGAGTTTCGGATCTGTGTTCTTTAGGATAGCTTCCCAGCTTGTTTCATTTAGGACATGGTTGACTTATTCCCATTGCATGTTTTTGTTACTGAAATCGAATTTTGCGAAGACACCTTCATGACTGATCACATTTTGCTGGTCTGGAGCCCTGTGCATACATGTCTGTACCTCTATTATGTTGTGATCTGAGTGTATTGTCTTCGATACGGTTATATTACGTATCAGATCGTCGTTGTTAGTGAAGATTAGGTGTAGCGTATTTTCTAGTCTTGTAGGCCATAAGCGGTCAAGAAAAAGAGAGCGAGAAGCAGTCATAGGCAAGAGAGCTGAGGCGCATGGCAGTAAGGGAGAACAGATACGAACCTTCGGAACCTTCCAAGGGGAAAGGGAAAAGGCAGACGCTAAATGTACATACAAGGGAGGTGAATTTGGTGCAGAGATTTAATAGCTCATGTGTGTATGAATTTTCATTTGAGCTGCTTCCTGGGGTGATCTCCGCTAAACTATTTGCTACATTCCTCCATTTTAGGTATTTCAAGTTGAAATCTCCCAGTAGCAAGATGACTGGGGCAGGAGTTGGGAGATTTTCCAGACAGTAGTCAATTTTCAAAAGCTGCTCCTGGAAATGCTGGGAAGTTGCACCTGGAGGCTTGTATACAACCACAATGAAACAACGAGCGCCTGTAGAGATCTAGAACTTTCAGAGAAGTCTTTTGGTGTGAACAATTTAATGTTATTTTAAAGTTATACTGTTATTAAAACGTGCAATGAAAAGTCCTTGTTTGTGATGAACATTTTAATATATTTCGTAACTTTTGTAGTTTATTTTGTTTATTGAGTGCGTTGTGATTTTTGTTCTGTAAATATCCCAACTAGTATTAGTACTATAACTAATACTAATAAAAAAGATGGAGAGGTGAGTGTATCAGATGGAAGTTAAGAAATGTGAATATACGAAATGCCGGGCAAAAGACCAGTTTTGCGACGATGGTGTAAGGTTCGGCTGTACGACTTCGTCTTTCTCGCTTCCCTTAACAGTAACTGAGATCTTACCAGTCCACAGTGACGTCAGTGTTGGTTTTCTGGTACATGTACAAGGTATACAGGCCTTGCTGACATCAATGACTACTATATAGAAAGCCTCTTGTCATGCACAGCATTTCGGGCATATTAGGTCAGTTTTGTTCCAGCATATGACTCACACCAGTCGACTAACTAACTTTGCCACTTACGTTGTTGGTCGCACGCAGGCTGTCGTAACTGTCTTCTGTACGCACGACGGCGACTATTGCAAACCTTCTACCTCATATTTCCGTTGAAGACCTTTATTCCTTCAGCAATTAGCTGCTCCCCTTCAAGGTTAACCTTCAACAGTATTGCTTGAGTATTTACTTCGACTTCATACAGGACGAACATAATTATTTTGAGGAAGAATAATCGTTGCATTTGTAGTTACTGGAAAATATCACCTCTGCACTCACTAAATGTTGGATAACGGACGCTGGAATGAGGAAGTTATAATCATTCCACAGCGTGAATTAATAAATCTTAATAATTAAGAATAAAAGAACTGTGTGGGTGTGGGTGTACTCACCTAATTGTACTCGCCTAATTGTGGTTGCAGGGGTCGAGACTCAGCTCCTGGCCCCGCCTCTTCACTGAGTGCTACTAGGTCCTCTCTCTCCCTGCTCCATGAGCTTTATCATACGTCATCTTAAAGCTATGTATGGTTCCTGCCTCCACTATCTCACTTGCTAGGCTATTCCACTTCCTGACTACTCTATGACTGAAGAAATACTTCCTTCTGTGTGTGTGTGTGTGTGTGTGTGTGTGTGTGTGTGTGTGTGTGTGTGTGTGTGTGTGTGTGCGGCGTGAGAGAGAGAAATTTTTTGTATGCCAAGAGTCTGCGAACATTAATATGAAGATAGGAAAAAAACAAGAACAAGAACTAGTAAGAAAATAGAAGAAAACCAAAAGGGGTGTGTATATATATGCTTGTACATGTGTAGTGTGACCTAAGTGTAAGTAGAAGCAGCAAGACGTACCTGAAATCTTGCATGTTTGAGACAGAAAAAAGACACCAACAATCCTACCATCATGTAAAATAATTACAGACTTTCGTTTTACACTCACTTGGCAGGACGGTAGTACCTCCCTGGGTGGTTGCTGTCTACCAACCTACTACCTAGGGTGTATATATATAATATATATATTTATTTATATGGATTTAAGGATAATCCGCCATCCCTGGGCACTACAGCAGGCCTACTGGCCTTTGCCAGTTTTGCTTATTGTTGGCTTAATTTATTGCTAATATATTAATCCTAGTATCGAGAAACAACCAGAACCACCACCTCCATCCCTCCATCCCTCCCTCCTTCCCTCCCTACCTCCCTCCCTAATCCTTACCTCCCTCCACATCCGTTCCCTACACCCCTCAAGGAAGGTTCCTTGATGTTGGTGAGGGGCTCTTGATTTAGGGAATTGGATCTGTGCTCCAGTTCCCCGAATTAAGCCTGAATGCCTTCCACATCCCCCCCCCCCCAGGCGCTGTATAATCCTCCGGGTTTAGCGCTTCCCCCTTGATTATAATAATAATAATCCCTACACCCTGCCGGTTTCCTTTCCATTACGACCACTTGTCAATTTCCTGACATCCCAGGGTTTACAAATCTTTCAGTTTCTCACCAGACCGTCATATTGTTAATGTAGACGTGAAATTGTCATACTATGAATGGTACACAATACAGACAAGTTGATGTGTAAAACACAGGTGGACCCCTTGTCTGTCTTTATTAGCCTTTCATCAGTCAGAGAAAGACGGAGTGGAGAAGGGGTTCTGAGGTATCAGTCCCTCGGCCTTGATGGAAAATCCTCAGTCATAGTGATGTCTGGAACGAATGTAAGTAATCAGAATAAGAGACTCGTCGATTATTCGTAATTTTCTAGGGATTAATGGACCGCACCCATCACAAAGCATCAGTGGCACTCATTTCCGGCCTGACACCAAACTGACAGCAAAGGTGTCACTGTAAGAGATATTGTGTAGGCCTAAGGGCTGGAGAAAACATTTCGGGGTATTGATTCTCAAGGTGACACTGCAGTCCGACTAAATACCCTGGCCAGAAAATATGCCACGGCGACCGCAAGTACTAATAGGTGAGTACGACTGAGTATACCTAGGTGAGTACGACTGAGTATACCTAGGTGAGTACGATTGAGTATACCTAGGTGAGTACGACTGAGTATACCTAGGTGAGTACGACTGAGTATACCTAGGTGAGTACGACTGAGTATACCTAGGCGAGTACGATTGAGTATACCTAGGTGAGTACGACTGAGTATACCTAGGTGAGTACGACTGAGTATACCTAGGTGAGTACGACTGAGTATACCTAGGTGAGTACGACTGAGTATACCTAGGTGAGTACGACTGAGTATACCTAGGCGAGTACGACTGAGTATACCTAAGCGAGTACGACTGAGTATGCCTAGGTGAGTACGACTGAGTATACCTAGGTGAGTACGACTGAGTATACCTAGGTGAGTACGACTGAGTATACCTAGGTGAGTACGACTGAGTATGCCTAGGTGAGTGCAACTGAGTACGCCTAGGTGAGTACGACTGAGTATACCTAGGTGAGTACGACTGAGTATACCTAGGTGAGTACAACTGAGTATGCCTAAGGTGAGTACAACTGAGTATACCTAGGTGAGTACGACTGAGTATACCTAGGTGAGTACGACTGAGTATACCTAGGTGAGTACGACTGAGTATACCTAGGTGAGTACGACTGAGTATGCCTAGGTGAGTACAACTGAGTACACCTAGGTGAGTACGACTGAGTATACCTAGGTGAGTACGACTGAGTATACCTAGGTGAGTACGACTGTGTATGCCTAGGGTGAGTACAACTGAGTATACCTAGGTGAGTACGACTGAGTATACCTAGGTGAGTACGACTGAGTATACCTAGGTGAGTACGACTGAGTATACCTAGGTGAGTACGACTGAGTATACCTAGGTGAGTACGACTGAGTATACCTAGGTGAGTACGACTGAGTATACCTAGGTGAGTACGACTGAGTATACCTAGGTGAGTACAACTGAGTATACCTAGGTGAGTACGACTGAGTATACCTAGGTGAGTACAACTGAGTATACCTAGGTGAGTACAACTGAGTATACCTAGGTGAGTACGACTGAGTATACCTAGGTGAGTACGACTGAGTATACCTAGGTGAGTACAACTGAGTATACCTAGGTGAGTACGACTGAGTATACCTAGGTGAGTACAACTGAGTATACCTAGGTGAGTACGACTGAGTATACCTAGGTGAGTACGACTGAGTATACCTAGGTGAGTACAACTGAGTATACCTAGGTGAGTACGACTGAGTATACCTAGGTGAGTACGACTGAGTATACCTAGGTGAATACGTGTAAAAAGTATTATTTCGATATGTTCTAACTTTGTGAGTGAAAGTGATTTTTTCACATGGAGAACTGATTACATCTTCTAATTTAGCTTTTTGATGGCAGACTTAATTATAGTGGTTCATATGAAGAGCTTGTAAATAAAGGGAATAAAAATGTACATTAATTTTATCTCGAGAAAACTGCACGTTCTGAATGTTAGTCGTACAGGAATAACACACACATACACATTCACACTCACGCACATGCACTCACGAACTTGTGATTCTATCGTAGTCTCTGCTCGACAACTGTCAACAAAATCTTTCCCCTGTTATCTTCTTGATATCTTGTGAGGAACACTACCGAGACCACGATAATGTAGGCAATTTTGAATGTACATAAATATACCCAAAAAGGTATCTACCTGATATCATTTTGTCAAACAGTTTTACCGTGTTATTCACACGGTGAAAAGAAATCAGGAATATGTATGATCTCGTCATGCACAAACCTGATCCTTTTTCTGTACGTCCTTCACCTTTTATTATACGGTGATATGGCCGGGTATATAAGAGGCGACTATCTGCGATGCACCACTCACTCCTGAGCAGTCTCTGTCGCCAACATGATCCTGGTATTGTAGATGAATGGTTCAGAGAACCGACATGTTGATAAATTAGACACATGTGCAACTCTTGGGTATCTTTATTGAGGAAACGTTTCGCCACACAGTGGCTTCATCAGATTGATGGACTGAACACATCGACTCAAGGTTGAGGGACTGATTACCTCATTCTCCTCCTGTTCTTCAAGTTTCTCCTATGTATGGACTGATGAAGCCACTGTGTGGCGAAACGTTTCCTCAATAAAGATACCCAAGAGTTGCACATGTGTCTAATTTATCAACATGATCCTGGTAAGAAATATCTATAACTTTAGTGCCAGTACTGCACACTCTCACCAAAACTATTAGTGACAGAAGAGTGCCAGCTTGTATTTGTGTTCTGCTTTTATAATAAACCAGATTTTGTCCCTTTAAAGACTTTTCCATTCAGAGAAAAGTCTTTTCAAAGCTGAAAAGTAATATAATGATAAAATTATGTCATTATGTCTTAATATTGAGAATGTAGTAGTTCATTATAGTTTTTTATCGTGCAGAAAGTGGTACTGTGCACCTTGTTGGTTATTGTGGGAGGTGATAAGCTCCCTTCTACTTTATACGGAGCACCCGCCAGAAGAGGCGGCTTCAGTGGTGGGTCTGGAAGTGGATTCGGCAGTTCTTCTATTAGAAGCTCGGCAGGTGGATTTGGAGGATCATCAGCAAGCTTTGGAACCTTAGCCGGTGGAACCTTTGGAGGAACAGCCGGTGGAGCTTTCGGAGGTTCTGCTGGGGGAGGTTTTGGAGGGCCAGCTGGTGGAGCCTTCGGAGGTTCAGCTGATGCAGGTTTCGGGGGAGCTGGCAGTGGAAGTTCCCTTAGCGGAAGCTACAGACCTTCAGGTCCCGTAGTCCCCATCTTAGTAGATGACCGTCAGGGACCTGATGAGTATGGAAACTACAATTTCAACTTTGAAACTGGTGATGGCATCAGTCGTCAGGAGCAAGGCGCCCCTCAGGGTCCAACTGGTGCTGTGGCAGCTCAGGGAGGATGGACGTAAGTATTCTGTAATAGTTTGTCACAGAATAAATATCTTTTTTCTTGAAAAAATGTGAAATCCCCATGCGTTTACAACGAATCTTACTGCAATATTTTTTTTAATTTCAGATTTACTTTCCCCGATGGAACTCCCGCTGTTTTCAAGTTCGTAGCAGATGAAGGTGGTTACCGCGTGGAATCTGACCTGGTGCCCACGCCCCATCCTCTTCCCGCCCACGCTATCGCCCAGATCGAGAAGGCTCGTCAGGAAGACGCTGCTGCAGCTGCTGCAGGTGTACGTGGATCATACAGCGCTGCTTCAGATTCTTCTTCTCAGTTTACTGGAGTACCTGCTGGAGGCCTCGGTAGTTCACCTGCTGGAGGTTTCGGTGGTTCAACTGGTGGAGGGTTCGGTGCTTCACCTGTTGGTGGCTTCAGTGGTTCACCTGCTGGTGGCTTCGGTAGTTTACCTGCTGGTGGCTTCGGTAGTTCGAGCCGTGGATCCACTATCGTGGCTCCCAGTAGGACTTACGGTGCGCCATGATCATACTGTACCAAAGACGCCATAATCTTCACTCATTTTCACTGGATATTCATTACTTAATTGATACCACTGTGATTACTGTTGCCGTTATTATTTCTTAGCCCTACTATTGTTAATTTAGCAACACTTCATCTTTGCACTTTGTCATATGATGTTGCGTAGACTATGTGCTTATTACTTTTACTCTGATTTATTTAATAAAAACAATTGGTAAAGCACTTATTTTCTGTTTTTTTTTATGCAATTATAACACAATGCATATTGATAAATTAGACACATGTGCAACTCTTGGGTATCTTTATTGAGGAAACGTTTCGCCACACAGTGGCTTCATCAGTCCATACAAAGGAGAATCTTGAAGAACAGGAGGAGAATGAGGTAATCAGTCCCTCAACCTTGAGTCGATGTGGTCAGTCCATCAATCTTGAATTGATGGACTGACCACATCGACTCAAGGTTGAGGGACTGATTACCTCATTCTCCTCCTGTTCTTCAAGATTCTCCTTTGTATGGACTGATGAAGCCACTGTGTGGCGAAACGTTTCCTCAATAAAGATACCCAAGAGTTGCACATGTGTCTAATTTATCAACATGTCGGTTCTCTGAACCATTCATCTACAATGCATATTGACTTCGAAAAACAGTGTATTTCATAATAGTTGTTAATTGAATGATAGTCGGTGCTATCTACATTGTTTTGTCAAAATTCATTAAATATATATATATATATATATATATATATATATATATATATATATATATATATATATATATATATATATATAATGTCGTGCCGAATAGGTAAAACTTGTGATTTTGGCTTAAATAGCAACGCTTTTCTTGCCGAATAAGGCAAAGCGAAAATTTGTGTAGGCAATAATTTCGCAAAAATCATTCTGACCCTAACGGAAAAAAATATTTTGTCTTTATTATTAAATTATTATAAACTTATCTAAAATATATTTAGTTGCGTTAAGCTAAATTAAATTGTGCTTGATACAATAAGATTAGGAAAGTTTTCTAGGGTTCCTTTGGTACAATATTATTAATTTTTACATTAACATAAATGAAAAATTATATCTTTAAACGTATAAGAGAAAATTTTAGAAAGAACTTAATTTTAAATGAGTTCTTGCTAATTGACCAATTTTACCTATTCGGCACGACATATACACGATAAGTGTCTCCAGACACAGTGTCTGACTCCAAAGGTGTGTGTGAACTCGCCTAATTGTGGTTGCAGGAGTCGAGTCATAGCTACTGGCCCTGCCTCTTCGCTGGTAGATACTAGGTCATCTCCCTACTCCATGAGCTTCATCATACCTCTTCTCAAAGCTATGTATGGTTCCTTCCTCCACAACATCACTCTCCAGACTATTCCACTTCCTGACAACTCTGTGAGTTAAGAAATGCGTCCTAACATTCCTGTGACTCATCTGAGTCTTCAACTTCCAATTATGACCACTTGTTGCTGTGTCCCATCTCTGGAACATCCTGTCTCTGTCCACCTTGTCAATTCCTCTCTGATATGTTATTATGTCCTCCCCTGTTCCTCCTGTGCTCCAATGTTGTCAGATAAATTTCCCTTAACTTCTCCTCGTAGGACATACCCCTTAACTCCGGGACTAGTCTTGCTGCAAACCTTTGCACTCTAATTTCTTGACGTGCTTGACCAGGTGTTGGTTCCAAACTGGTGCTGCATACTCCAATAAGGGTCTGACGTACACGGTGTACAGAGTCCTGAACGATTTCCCATTGATGTGTCGGGACGCTATTCGGAGGTTTGCCAAGCACCAATGTGCTGCAGCAGTTATTTGGATGATGTGCGTCTCAGGGGATGTGCCCGGTGTTGTACTCACCTCAAGATCCTCCTTAAGTGAGGTTTGCAGTCTTTGGACCTCCAGCCTGTACTCAGTCTGCGGTTTTCTTTGCTGTTCCCCAATCTTCATTACTTTGCACTTTGTGGGATTAAACTCCAGGAGCCAGTTGCTTGACCAGGCTAAACATTATCTGCAAACTGGGATAGTTTTGAGTCTTTCCCTTCCGTCATGTCATTCGCATATACCAGAAACAGCACCGGTCCTAGTACTGACCCCTGTGGAACCCCACTCGTTACAGACGCCCACTCTGACACGTACCATGTACCATGACTCATTGTCTTCCTGTCCGGTATTCTCTGATACACTGCAGTGCCTTTCCTGTTAAACCTGCCTGATCCTCCAGCTTTTACACTAATCTCTTGAGTGGAACTGTGTCGAAAGCCTTCCTGCAGTCCAAGAAGAAGCATTCAACCCACCCCTCTCTTGTCTTACTTCAGTCACCTTGTCGTAAAACACCAATACGACAACACAGGGTTTCCCTTCCCTGCTGGTTGCTGTGTATAAGCTCATTCTTTTCTAAATGTTTCACCACTCTTCTGATCTCCGTGACTTAGCATACTATGCATGTGAATAAAACTGGTCTGTAATTTAATGCTGTATGTCTGTCTTCTTTCTTAAAAATTGGGACTACATTTGCTGTCTTCTACACCTCAGGTAGTCACCCTATTTCGATAAACGTGTTGATTGTTGTTAATGGCACATACAGGGCCTCTGCTTCCTCTCTCATGACCCACGGAGAGATGTCCAGTCCCACCACCTTTGAGGTATCTAGTTCACTCAGCAGCCTCTTTACCTCCTCCTCGGTTGTTTATTGTGTCCAGCACTTGTTGGTGTACTCCACCATTCCGGCTTAACATAAGAACATAAGAATGTAGAAACACTGCAGAAGGCCTACTGGCCCATACGAGGCAGGTCCTTATCAAAACGACATCTACCTAAAGCTACCCAAGAAATAACTCCCGTACCCCATGACACCAATCAAACCCAGTATCTTCTTAAAGCTACCCAAGGTCCTAGCCTCTATCACCCCACTGGGAAGACTGTTCCACGCATCTACAACTCTGTTAGAAAACCAGTACTTACCTATGTCCTTTCTAAATCTAAATTTATCCAAGATTGAGACACTTATGCAGCATATGGGAATCTTTATTCAGGAAACGTTTCGCCACACAGTTTCTTCATCAGTCCAATACAAAGAGGAAGGTGTAAGGAGAGGAGGAGTATGAGGTAATCAGTCCCTCAACCTGGAGTCGATGTGTTGTTAGGTAAGACACATATGCAACAGTTAGGTATCTTTATTTCGAAACGTTTCGCCTACACAGTAGGCTTCTTCAGTCGAGTACAGAAAAGTTGATAGAAGCAGAAGATACTTGAAGACGATGTAATCAGTCCATCACCCTTAAAGTTTTGAGGTGGTCAGTCCCTCAGTCTGGAGAAGAGCATTGTTCCATAGAATGAAACAATATGGAGATGAAGTGACAGGATGGAGCCTTATATAGCGCCGAGAGGTGAGACGTAGGTCACTAGAAGAGGTAAGAACTCAGATGTTGAGAGGTCAGGTCCCTCTCAAATCCAGCCGTTCTCACTAGTAGAGGTTGTCGAAGTTGATTGAAGGTCTGTACCAAGATACCCTTGTGTTGCAGTGTCTGACAGATTGAACATTAAAATGGTATAAAATACCGACAGGTTGTTAGGTAAGACACATATGCAACAGTTAGGTATCTTTATTTCGAAACGTTTCGCCTACACAGTAGGCTTCTTCAGTCGAGTACAGAAAAGATGATAGAAGCAGAAGATACTTGAAGACGATGTAATCAGTCCATCACCCTTAAAGTTTTGAGGTGGTCAGTCCCTCAGTCTGGAGAAGAGCAGAATCTAATACCTTTAAGATCTTTTATAATTTTAATATCATTCCAGTGTTTTAAAGTTTTTGCATTTATCTTTCCATTTGTGAACTTTAACAACATAACTGTGTAAACTATGGTGCTCTTCGTAAAGGGATAAAATACAATTAATTGAAGAATATATCTACAATACTTGACTGGTCCGTTGCCTGGACCCGCACCTCGACTCACCCGCAGAAGACAAACTTTCCAGTTGGTTCTAAAATAATCAAAACAGCTGGATCCTGTGTAATACACAATTACACTGGACCCCAGTTTATTACAGTTTAGATCAATTATTCACGTCAAATATTTGTGGACTGTACAGTATGTGGAATGTTTAGCCGTGGTGACTAAACTTACGACACAATTGCCATGATATTACTTTAATGGCGCATCGTAGCCTACACACTCTCACAACTAGGTCACTAGTAGTTACAGTGTCATTGTCATTTGGAATTGTTTACAACCTCTGTACCTGATTTGACTCATGGTGTATTAGAACGGTATCTGGCGGTCTCATTATTTTCCTCGCATCAGCTGAACAGATCGTCTTCTGTGAAGTGTGAGAGATGCAATGTTCATGTCTGTGGAGCTCAGAGTACCCGAGTTGTGTACTGGATGGAGAGTCAGGCTTGAGAAAGCTACTTCTGTGTTTTTTGGTTTGTTTTATTATTGGTTAATGATGTTGCTTATACAATTTCTGGATTTTGGCATATTCAGTTAAATGTAGTTATTTATAGGTTTTTGTCTAACAGTCATTCTTTTGTTCCATTCTCTCTAAATGTCTGAATCCCCTTAACAACCCCTCCTCAGCCCTCTAAATAAAACTCTTAATAATCCTGCATCTCCTAATCTCGAAGCTACCGATTCTCTGCATCTCCACTACCTCCAGACTTCTTGTTGCAATATTCACCACCCATAAGAGTGTTGGTACCACTATACTCTCAAACATTGCCCTCTTTAAGTTACCTATAGAAGGAAACAGGGGAATTTATGAGAGTACAGTGGTACCAACGCTTTTATATGGATGTGAAGTATGGGTCTTGAATGTTGCAACAAGGAGAAGGCAGGAAACAGTAGAGATGTCATGTCTGAGGGCAATGTGTGGTGTGAATATAGTGCAGAGAAAGAGTAGTTTGGAGATTAGGAGGTGCGAGGTTTCTAAAACTATTATCCAGAGGACTGAAGAGGGGTTGTTGAGGTGGTTCGAACATTTAGAGAGGATGGAACGAAACAGAATGACTTGGAGAGTGTATAAATTTGTAGTAAAAGGAAGGCGGGGTAGGAGTTGTCCTAGGAAAGGTTAGAGAGGGGGGGGGGGGTAAAGGAGGTTTGTGTGCTAGGGGATTGTACTTCAAGCAAGCGTGTTTGAGCGTCTTCGATAGAAGCGAGTGGAGACAAATGGTTTTTAGGATTTGGCGTGCTGTTGGAGTGTGAGCAAAATAAAATTTATGAAGGGATTCAGGGAAATCGGTTAGCCGGACTTCAGACCTGGAGGTGGGAAGTACAATGCCTGCACTCTGAAGGAAGGGTATTGATAAGTTGCAATTTTTTTTTAATTGTAGTGTAGGTGCACCTCTGGCAAGACGGGGATTCAATGTGCGAAAATATTTTTTTCATTTTCGGGTCACCCAGCCTTGGTGGGAAACGGCCGATGTGTTAATACAACAAAAAAGTTATATTCTATTTATTCTAAATTAAGGAAATTTACTTAAATAATATAAGAATATTATAAACTTGTAGGAGAAATGAGAGAGAAAATGAGAGAAAATCAAGGTCAGTCTAAGAAAGGGGAAGGACATGTCCAGCACCTTTTATCAAGATCCCCTCAACATCAAGATCCCCTCAACATCAAGATCCCCTCAACATCAAGATCCCCATCAATATCAACATCCTCTCAACATCAAGATCCCCTCAACATCAAGATCCTCTCAACATCAACATCAACATCCTCTCAACATCAAGATCCCTCAACATCAAGATCCCCTCAACATCAAGATCCCTTCAACATCAAGATCCCCTCAACATCAAGATCCCCATCAACATCCCCATCAACATCAACATCCCATCAACATCAAGATCCCCTCAACATCAAGATCCTCTCAATATCAAGATCCCCATCAACATCTCCATCAACATCAACATCCCCTCAACATCAAGATCCTCTCAACATCAAGATCCCCTCAACATCAAGATCCCCTCAACATCAAGATCCCCATCAACATCTCCATCAACATCAAGATCCCCTCAACATCAAGATCCTCTCAACATCAAGATCCCCTCAACATCAAGATCTCAACATCAAGATCTCCTCAACATCAAGATCTCAACATCAAGATCTCCTCAACATCAAGATCCCCATCAACATCCACATCAACATCAAGATCCTCTCGACATCAAGATCCCCTCAACATCAAGATCTCCTCAACATCAAGATCCCCTCAACATCAAGATCTCCTCAACATCAAGATCCCCTCAACATCAAGATCCCCATCAACATCAAGATCCACATCATCCTCTCAACATCAAGATCCCCTCAACATCAAGATCCCCATCAACATCAAGATCCCCTTAACATCAAAATTCCCTTCGAAATCAAGATCCCCTCAACAAGAAGCCTGATGCTAATAGTTTAGAAAACTGACGTGTTGAAAAAATAGACACTTGTGCAATACTTTGGAATCTCTATTGTGGAACGTTTCGCCAGTCAGTGGTCTCTTCAGTCCAATACAGATTGTCCACCGTTCTTCTCTGTTTGGACTGAAAAAGCCACTAGCTGGTGAAATGTTCCCAAAATCAAGATTCTTCATCAAGGAAGATGAAACCAGTCACACTCAAAATGGTATCCCCCTTGAGGGGGATACCATTTTGATTGTGACTGGTTCTTGATGACTCCCACACCCTTACTTTTAGCCTGGCAGAGAAGCAGACATTCATGGTCCGTCAGTAATTCCAAGGTAGAGATAAATGGTATAAAATCCGACATGATGGCGAAATAGACACAAATACAGAAATTATGCGATCCTTTTTGACTACGTTTCAGCCACACAGTGGGCTTTATCAAGTCACAAAGTCCACTGTGTGAGCGAAACGGTCAGTAAAGGATCGTATTATACTGCATTTGTGTCTATTTTTCCACAGCAATTTCGAATTGTGTTAACACGATGCCGTCGTTCTGGACGACAGGCATAATAATGTTCGATGATTTATTTTTTATTTTAGGCTTGTTCATAACTGCTACTTGTATATTACTGGTTCGTGATTTTTATACTCACGGGATGCATATAATATAAATGCTACTGACATAAGTACAAAATATACTTTCAAAGTGAGACACGGAAAATATTTTTTCCCAGCATTGATAATCGTTACACTGTATCGAGGAAGTCAGGCATTTAGACCAGTAAAGAAAGTAAGATTACTCGTACATGAGATGTGGGACTCTTGTGGGTTGTGCTTAGTTATGATTACAATAATACCCATACAAGAAGCGTGATTCTTTAGAGACTCGAAGGTCTTCAGATGTCTAGATGAGGTGGAACTGCTGATGCGAGATTCTTGGCCACTTGACTTCCAAGGCTTCCATTGGCGCACTTATTATCATATTTCCAAGTCATTCATTTATATTAAATCATATCACGTATTGCCAGTCTTTGTCCTGAGCAAATTAACTGAAACTGCGCCTATTTCCTCTGTTCCGCTTCTTGCCCAGAGACTTTCCTGAGTCCCTGGCAGTTTCCTCAGTAACGACCGCCTCTCAGTTTCCTGGTAACTCAGTTATATTTAACCCGGTTATTTAAGTCATTATTTCGTATTTTCAATTTATTTATACAGTTTTCAACCATGGAGATTTTTCTCGCAATTCAAGGCTATTGAAATATATTATATATTTTCACATGCAGCTAATGGAGGAAGTGCTAATTCTCCGTCTTCAATTTAATTCAAAATCTTAAGAGAAATTATCAATAGGTTTGGAAGAAAATGAAAGAATAATGTGAATGATACCTCACTAATTCTCTGTTTTAAACTTAGTTGTTAAATGAACCGAATCGAGATATATATGTAGTGCCGAATAGTAACTACGTCTGGCCGAATAAGGCATGCGAAAATTTGTGTATGAAATAATTTCGCAAAAATCATTCTGAAACTAGCGAAAAAAAATATATTCATTGTATTAGTTTATTATTAAATTATTGTAAACTTAACTAAAACAAATTTAGTTGGATTAGACTAAATTAAATTGAGCTTGTTAATAAGGTTAGGTAAGTTTTCTAAGGTTCTTTTGGTACAAAATTATAGTTTTACATTAACATAAATGAAAAAAATATATCTTTAAACTTTAAGAGAAAATTTTAGAAATGACTTAATTTTAAATGAGTTCTTTCTAATTGACCAGTTTTACCTATTCGGCACCACACACACACACACACACACACACACACACACACACACACACACACACACACACACACACACACACACACACACACACACACACATTTTTTATATATATATATATATATATATATATATATATATATATAATCATACAAAAAAAAGAGTTAAACTCTTTTGAGTCATACCGGGCTGCTGCTTAATATATTCTGTAGTCATAATGAGCCTAATTCTACCCCCCCCCCCCCACTCCTTTCTTGAAGGCAAAATGAAACTACTCGCTACTCAGACATTTTTCTACCAGGGAAATATAAGAAATGCTGTTGCTAAATTAATCCTATCCTTACTTATTGTTGAATATGATAATATTGAGGTAGAAATTACACCGATTTCTGACCAATTTATCACAGCCCTTATCACCGTCTTGTTGTGTCTGGACCAGTATGGTAATGGATGATACTCCTCTCTGTACGTGGCCAAATACTTCGTTCTTCGGAACAGTCCTCTTTACATGTATCAGAGAAAATCACTTCAAGTGGATATTGTTCTTATAATGACCTGCTAATGTTGTGTTGAGATTTCTGTATGAAAGTGGACTTAGCACTCGTTGGTGCTCTAACCACTTAGAAATATATTCTCCACTGGCTGATTCAGTGTAGCTGTGGACTCAGTACTCCTTATTCGCCTCGTCACTTTAACGATATTGTGAGTCGCATTTCCTAGACATGAGCAATGGACAAATAACTTAATGCTTAATTGAAGAGGCCCGTGTTGTGAGGGGATATTTATATATTGTAAATAAAGTAGGCCTTAGACAGGGATGGGTGATGCCACCATGGTTGTTCAGTATTTATATAGATGGGGTTGTAAGAGAAGTGAATGCTCGGGTGTTGGCAAGAGGTGTATAATTAAAGCATAAGGAATCTAACACAAAGTGAGAGTTCGCACAGATGCTTTTTGCTGATGACACTGTGCTTTTGGGAGATTCTGAAGAGAAATTGCAAATGTTAGTGGAGGAATATTGGAAGGTCTTTAAAAGAAGGAAATTGAAAGTGAACATAGAGCAAATTGATGAAAATAATAAAAAACTTAGGTAATGAAAGACTGGATGTCAGATTGGGAGGAGGGGAGTATGGAGGAAGTGAATGTGTTCAGATATTTGGGAGCGGAGTTGTCAGCAGATGGGTCTATGAAAGACGAGGTGACCTATAGAATTGACGAGGAGAAAAAAGGAGTGTTGCACTGAGGAGCCTGTGGAGACAAAAGATGTTATCCATGGAAGCAAAGAGGGGAGAGTATAGTGGTACCAATGTTCTTATATGGGTGTGAAGCATGGGTGGTGAATGCTGCAACAAGAAGAAGGCTGGAGGCAGTGGAGATATCGTGTCTGAGGGCAATGTGTAGTGTGAATATTACGCACGGAACTCGCAGTTTGGAAATTAGAAGAAGGTGCAGAGTTTCTGAAAGTATTATCCAGAGAGCTGAAAAAGGGTTATTGAGGTGGTTCGGACATTTGGAAAGAATAAAGCAAAACAGAATGGCTTGGAGGGTGCATAAATCTGTAGTGGAAGGTAAGGTTGTAGGGAAGAGGTAAAGGTGGTTTTGTGTGCGAGAGACTTAGACTTCCAGCAAGTGTGCATAAGTGTGCTAGATAGGAGCAAGTGGAGACAAAAGGTCTTCATGACTTTACGTGCTGTTGGAGTGTAAACAAAGTAACATTTATGAAAGGATTCAGCGAAACCATGGCTTGAGTCCTGGATGTGGGAAATACAGTGCCTGCGCTCTGAACGAGGAGTGGAGGTATCTTGCAGTTTCTGAACTGTAGTGTCGGCACGCCTCTGGCAAGACAGTGACGGAGTAAATAATGAAAGTTTTTCTTCTTTCTCTGGTCACCCTGCTTTGGAAGGGAATCACCAATGTGTTAATAAAAAAAATATAGGAAGACAAGTATGGATGTTGGTACCCAGGTGCGAGCCTTCATCTTAACATACATCATTGTGAATTTCTCGCATAAGGTTTGCAGCAAATTTCTCAGTAAGGTTATGTTGACCTCCATACAGACAAAAATAACTATAACATACCACAACGAAAAAGGTAGATATTTAAGATGACGATAAAAAGTTGAACAGAAAACTGGCAGCCAATGAGCGTGGTAGATGTAACTATGTCAGTATTTCACTGTTTAAGATGCCTTTATTAATCTCCCATTTGATTGTCTTTAAAACAGTGAAATGATTGATACTTTTATTTAATAATTATTTTTATCATCATAGGTGCGCTAAACCCCTAGGGATTATATAGCGCCTGTGTGTGGGGGGATGGGGGGGGGGGAGGTGGAAAGCATTCAGGGCTTAATTCAGGGAACTGGAGCACAGATCCAATTCTCTAGATCAAGAGCCCCTCCCCAGCATCAAGGAACCTCCCTTGAGGGATGCCTGTGTTTAAATGAATGGGTTATGTATCTTCTTGAAAATCTTCGGTACAGTTGGTCGGTACAGTTGGTCGGTACAGTTGGTCGGTACAGTTGGCCGGTACAGTTGGTCGGTACAGTTGGTCGGTACAGTTGGTCGGTACAGTAATGGACGTAAAGTTATTGAATGATTCACATTTCAGGGTAGACATCTTCAGAGAGGCTGATGTCAAAGTAAGAGACATCAATATTTAAAGACAGAAACTAGAATTTCATGTTGACGGCAGTGAAGGGACTTGAGCTAGAGTTCGTCACGGCCACGCTAACTGGAGATTCGTCTGTAAAAACTTGCATTTGTGGTCACAGAGGTGCCTATGTTAACCTTCCTATGGTGTAGAAATATACCTAGTTGGATGAATCTTATTGTGGCTAGCTGATCTAGTGGCTAACGCGACGGGCTGGAGTTTTGAGACTCTATGACCGCGGGTTCAATCCCGGCCGGGGTATGGTTTGATAAAGTAATTTACAAGTGTGCGGCAAAAGTAATGATCATGTCAGATCGAATTATTTTCTCAAGGGCGGTATCTTGATGCTGGCAGGGGCTCTTGATCCTTGGAATTGAACATATCTCCTTCCCTGAATTGAACATAACTGCCTCCCATTCCTCCAGGCACAGTTTGATCCCTACGAGGAATTTAATAATTAGATTCCCGGAATGTTTTGAGAAATTTGGTTTACTGACGATGGCCTCGTTCACCTGAAACAATTTTTTCCCCATTTTTAGTAACGTTAATTTAATTTTCCATTGTTTTTTGAACTCCATTTTTTCTAACATTTTCATAGTTGTAAAACTACAGCTCCTGGTCTCGGTTCACAGACTTAAACTATAGTTTAACTGCTTTCAATTCTCATTAAACTGGTCTACAATTATAAAAATGTGTTTTTTGAGAAAAATGTATTTCACTTCATGGTTTTTAAAAGTGGTTAAAGCAAATATGTCCAAAATAATAATCGACTGATTAAAGAAAATTGTACATATTTACTAAATAAATACGCATTGTGGCTACTGAACTGCATATATGGCTTAAACATTTACGCATGTTGAGTCAGAATCATGAACCTTTCTTCAGTATGGTTTATTTACGTTCCTCAGTACCCAAGTCAAGGTCAACAACAACCTCGCTGGATCCATTTCTTCATAAATTGAGCCAACTTGCAATTTTAAGCATCATTTCCGTAATCAGTGAGCTAAAGTTTGTCAAGAATGACACGTTTTACTTCCGAAACGTGTTATCATTCCTTAACCTGTTCTGAACATACACTCAACTGTCGGTAAGAACAGGTTAAGGCAGCATAAGGTCTAGGTCAGTTAGTGGGACATCAGCGTACTGCTGACAATAGTGAAGAAATGACTTATCTCATTGCAAGTTTTTATTAGGTTGAATTTCGTGTAGAGCTTAATCAAATCCTGACCTCTACTCGGAGAGAAATTTTGTCACAACAAAAGCTTCCTCTGCAATCATATCTTTTCTTCTCAGGGAAGTTGTTGAGCAAGTCACGAGCGTTGGTCTTGTTAATATCTGGTTGGTCGTCACTGGTAATGAAAATGAAACTCGTTTTTGATGCCCTAGTGCGGATGCTGCAAGTCTTTATTCCAGTTTCTTTCTTCCAACTTTTTGCAGTGGGTTAACTCGTTTGATATGAATATCAACACACACAAATCTGTCACACACAGACACACACACACACACACACACAGGACGGAACACGTTCAGAAACTACAGTGGAGTCCCACTAGAGCCATACTAAGCTACACTGTTCCTGGAATAAATAAGGAAATACGGGAGTTACAGGAGTAACTCCTGTATTTCCTTATTTGTGGACGAGGCCAAAATGAGAAGACTTAGCATCTTACGGATAGAATGCTGAGTCATCTTACAGGTAGGATGCTGAGTCATCTTACAGGTAGGATGCTGAGACATCTTACAGGTAGGATGCTAAGTAATCTAATAGGTAGGATGCTAAATCTTGCAGGTAGGATGCTAAATAAACTTACAGGTAGGATCCTAAGTCATCTTACAGGTAGGATGCTAAATCTTACAGGTATGATGCTAAATCATCTTACAGATAAGATGCCGAGTCATCTTGCAGGTAGGATGCTGAGTCATCTTACATGTAGGATGCTGAGTCATCTTACAGGCAGGATGCTGAGTCATCTTACAGGCAGGATGCTGAGTCATCTTACAGGCAGGATGCTGAGTCATCTTACAGGTAGGATGCAGAGTCATCTTACAGGTAGGATGCTGTCATCTTACAGGTAGGATGCTGAGTCATCTTACATGTAGGATGCTGAGTCATCTTACACCAGGATGCTGAGTCATCTTACAGGTAGGATGCTGAGTCATCTTACAGGCAGGATGCTGAGTCATCTTACAGGCAGGATGCTGAGCCATCTTACAGGTAAAATGCTATATCATATTACAGATAAAATACTGAATCATCTTACAGGAAGGAAGTTATCTCTTCATTTTAAATCTTTACTGATAAAGGCCAATGCAGGATTCCTTCCTCTCTTAATATAATCAGATATTCCATTATTTTTATCCTGTGTGTTGATTTCTATTTTTTTTTTTTCTTGCAAGGTAATCTCTCGTATTTGGTGCTATGGGATCTCTTCTATAACCTAACATAAAGATTAATTCGAAACTGCTCTACTTCCTGCTGTTGTGGTGCGATCTCTCTAACGTCGTTAGTAGACGAAGTGATGCAAATGGTTTGAAAAAATCGACAAGTTGAAGACTGAGAAACTTGTGCAGCATTTGGGAATCTTTACTCGGGAAACGTTTGGCCACAGTATAGATTTCCAAATGTTGCGCAAGTGTCTCATTCAGTGACACGTAACTCGTGTCTCTTCTTCTGGCCACGTAACTCAAATCACTTCCAACATTCTTGTTCTTCTAACAAGTTGGCAGCGCACTCGGCTAACATATTGAGTGTCAGTGTCCGTGTTTCCTTACACCTGTTGTCCCTGTTCACCTAGCAGCAAGTAGGTAGGTACCTGGTTGCTAGTCGACTGATGTGGATCGCACTCAGGGGGACAAGATAATCCAAAGTTGCTCGAAATGCTCTGCATAACGAGGGGCTTTCTATTTGGTATGTCAATGATGTTAACTAGGACTGTACAACTTGTATCATGTACTTGTAGAAATAAAGATTATTATTTTATTTATTAACGCACTGGCCGTCTCCCACCAAGGCAGGGTGACTTGAAAAAGAAAAACTTTCATCATTCACTTCATCACTGTCTTGCCAGAGTAGTAATCCGGTTCTTTTGCTTCTATCACTAATGCAACCGCTTCTTTACTCCCTTTCAATCCACATTCAGCCTCGTCCACTTCCCCCACATCAACATCTGGCTCTTCCTCACTCCTGACAGGTGTTTTACCTCAATGATCAAAGCAAGAAATCACTGCCTCCGTCTCTTCATTAACATTCAACAAATCCTCAAAATATTCCCACCCTCCATTTTTTCCTTAGCATTTCTCGACTTACTGCTCTCTAAAACTTATTAGTATCTCATAATGTATTTATTAAACTTCTCCCAATTTTTTCATTACCTCTCCTTTTACACTCCCTCAACACTATTTTAGTCTTTCTTATTTATATATATTTCACCTTCCGTTTATTGCTTCTACAATGTGAAAATCCTTCACGTGCCAGCTTTTTCTCCCTTACCTTCCTCTTTACGTCATCATTCCACCAGTCACTCTTCTTCCCTTCCGCATCTGCCCTCCTATTACTAACAAACTTCTGCTGTCTATCCTATACTTCCTCGACCCCTCTACATTACCTTTACTCTCTCTGACCCACCTTTCTCCTAATAGTTATTTGTATCTTACCCTGTCTCCTTCAGTTTAAAAGCTTTCGCTTTTCTCTTACTGATGACATTGTTCTTGTATGCCATCTACCTCTTCCTTTTATTGTAGCTTCCACTAAATAATTATCTGGTATATCTGCTGATCCTCTAAAAACATGTATATTCAGAAGTCTACCCATCCCCCTTTTATCTGCTAATATGCAGCTAACAAACTGCTATCACCACGCCCTATAAAATATGACGCGTACTTATTTATCCTCTTTTGCTTAAAAGCGCATTACCTGCTACTAAATCTTTCTATTCATAGATCAATTAGAGGCCTCATTATCATTTACTCCTGGCACTCCAAACTTATCTGCTACTTCCTCTATAACAGTTACTCCAACTTCAGCATTTAGATTCCAACAATTTTCTCACCTGGTTCACAAATCCCTAAAACATCTACCAAAATCTCTTTCTCTCTCACTCTCTCTTTCACACTCCTTCCCCAGATGCATAAGCACTTATTACCCACTTTTTACATCCTACCCATATTCTAATCCACATAATTCGACCGTCATTGATTTGGTTGGTTGCCACTTCGATCCGCTGGACTACAAGTTTTTGCTTCGAGGCTTAATCTGTTTTGTAAGCAACTTTATTTCCCTCCTGACATCCTCCGGCTCAATCATCGCCTGGAGGTACAGCTACTCGAAGCTGACAAAAGTCATCCTTAACATCCCAGTGCCCAAGGACAAAGAGAAAGCACAAAGTTCACTAGGCAAGTATTCACTAGATACAGGTCAGCTCACTACTCCATCATGCATTCACTTGATACAAGTCAGCTCACTACATCAGGTATTCACTCGACACAGATCAGCTCACTACTCCATCAGGTATTCACTCAACACAGGTCAGCTCATTACTCCATCAGGTATTCACTCGACACAGGTCAGCTCACTACTCCAGGTATTCCTCGACACAGGTCAGCTCACTACTACATCAGATATTCATTCAACACAGGTCAGCTCATTACTCAATCAGGTATTCCTCGACACAGGTCAGCTCACTACTCCATCGAGCTCCCTAGTACTAATGCTGATGACTTTATTACAAACACTTACGGACTATTGTCTTGGCTATAAATTTTTGCTTACCAGCATTCCTAAATCTTTTTCACAATCATTTTGTCTAGGTTCTTCAGAACTATAGTTGTTTTCTTTTCCCAGGATGAGAACTTTACATTTTTCCACATTGAACTGTATCTGGGACTTCTCCGACCATGACATCAACCTATCCAGGTCATCCTGACGTTTTGCAGTGTCCACTTCAGGAATTATCCCACTGGCTATTTTGGTGTCATCGATAAACTTGCTTATGTAGATGTATATTCCCTCACGGGTCTCAGTATCATATTATTGGTCATTACAAGCAGTGTCTGGTACATCCACTAACACACTGGCCATTACAAGCGGTGTCTGGTACATCCACTAACACACTGGTCATCACTGATATTACAGTCATCATAAAATTCACTTAGAGAAGCTATCCATTATTAATATAAATAACGTACACTCAAAATAGCTTGAGAACACAAAACGTTTTTCTCTGAGATTTCTGTTTATCTGTTAGTAACGCAAGATTGACAGTGTTCTAGTACTGAGTCAGTACTAACATTATTATGCAAGTCACGACCAGTGGGCTTGCTAACGACAAACGTATATTTACCTCAAAAAATGAATGTAGTCGACGACCTGGTTCAGTTGCAACATCTTTCTGGGGAGAAGAAACATTAGCATAAACGGTAATGTATTTCCCAGTGTTTGAAATGAAACTGGCGAATATAGTAGTGAGAAAAAGCCGCATTTTACATTATTCATTATAGATTTATTTTTCATTTTATTAAATAATATAAATACATAGTACCATGACTAGAACAATACACAAATAACCCGCTTGTGCATCGAAACATCGAAATAAGTTTCTTTCTCTTATGTGTGGGTTATTTTGTGTTCTAATTTATTCATGGGTAAGCGTTAAACCCGTTTGAATAAAGGTAATCGTCTGTCATTCATGGAAAAAACTGAAACCAATTCTACAGGTCAAGATCCTTCAATCGGCTGAGAGGCAACGATCTTGCAGGGATTGTGTTGAAACTGGGGAATATTGAGATGTTGACTTACAGGTACAAGTAACGATGATGTTCACATATGTCACAGCAAGTACAAGTAACACTGGCGTCCATACATCCCATAGCAAGTACAAGTAAGACTGGCGTCCACACACCCCACAGCTAGTACAAGTAACACTGGCGTCCATAAACCTCACAGCAAGTACAAGTAAGACTGGCGTCCATAAACCTCACAGCAAGTACAAGTAAGACTGGCGTCCATACATCCCATAGCAAGTACAAGTAAGACTGGCGTCCACACACCCCACAGCTAGTACAAGTAACGCTGGCGTCCACACACCTCATAACAAGGACACTGGCGTCCACACAACAAGGAAGCTGGCGTCCACACAACTCAGACATTTTTAACGAAATATCTAGCGTTGCTACTCCTTGTGATAATTTAATAAAACTTAACTTAAAACTTAAGATTATCTTGTAATAGTTATCCGATGCACAATAACTTAGAAATTATTCTCAAAACTGAGAATCCCTCCAAAGATCGTGATTCTGAACAAAACGATCTCCTGAGTAATGTAATTTCTCCATTAAAAACTTTGAAACATTACTTAAATAATTTCTGTGATCTATATATGTGTAGAATATGAGAATCAAAATATATGCGGGATATTAGGTTATTTTATGTTACTTTTGGGAAAATTTTTGGAAAGTCGAGGGAACATCGTCAGCAATTAAACTTTGTACATGGATGTGTGATGGGTTAAATGAATTATTAAAACGTGATTAAATATGTGTAACTTATGTAAATAATATGATTGTAAAGAAAATGTAAAAAAAAATGATACATAAATATAATCGATTCTAAATAACTTTTAGAACGAAGTATTTTATACGTTGGTTTTGTATGATTTGAGTTAAATTTTCTCTCTTGATTGTTGAGCCCAGTTGTGTGTGTGATGTTATTAGGCTGGTGTCCACAGGGCAGCGCTGTGTGGCCCCGGGGGTTTAGGGCAGAGCTGTTTGACCCCGGTGGTTTAGGGCAGAGCTGTTTGACCCGGTGGTTTAGGGCAGCGCTGTTTGACCCGGTGGTTTAGGGCAGCGCTGTTTGACCCGGTGGTTTAGGGCAGCGCTGTTTGACCCGGTGGTTTAGGGCAGCGCTGTTTGACCCGGTGGTTTAGGGCAGCGCTGTTTGACCCGGTGGTTTAGGGCAGCGCTGTTTGACCCGGTGGTTTAGGGCAGCGCTGTTTGACCCCGGTGGTTTAGGGCAGCGCTGTGTGGCCCCGGTGGTTTAGGGCAGCGCTGTTTGACCCCGGTGGTTTAGGGCAGAGCTGTTTGACCCCGGTGGTTTAGGGCAGCGCTGTTTGACCCCGGTGGTTTAGGGCAGCGCTGTTTGACCCCGGTGGTTTAGGGCAGAGCTGTTTGACCCCGGTGGTTTAGGGCAGCGCTGTTTGACCCCGGTGGTTTAGGGCAGCGCTGTTTGAACCCGGTGGTTTAGGGCAGCGCTGTTTGACCCAGGTGGTTTAGGGCAGCGCTGTTTGACCCAGGTGGTTTAGGGCAGCGCTGTTTGACCCCGGTGGTTTAGGGCAGAGCTGTTTGACCCCGGTGGTTTAGGGCAGCGCTGTGTGGCCCCGGTGGTTCAGGGCAGCACTGTTTGACCCGGTGGTTTAGGGCAGCGCTGTTTGACCCGGTGGTTTAGGGCAGCGCTGTTTGACCCGGTGGTTTAGGGCAGCGCTGTTTGACCCCGGTGGTTTAGGGCAGCGCTGTTTGACCCCGGTGGTTTAGGGCAGCGCTGTTTGACCCGGTGGTTTAGGGCAGCGCTGTTTGACCCCAGTGGTTTAGGGCAGCGCTGTTTGACCCCGGTGGTTTAAGGCAGAGCTGTTTGACCCCGGTGGTTTAGGGCAGCGCTGTTTGACCCCGGTGGTTTAGGGCAGCGCTGTGTGGCCCCGGTGGTTCAGGGCAGCACTGTTTGACCCGGTGGTTTAGGGCAGCGCTGTTTGACCCGGTGGTTTAGGGCAGCGCTGTTTGACCCCGGTGGTTTAGGGCAGCTCTGTTTGACCCCGGTGGTTTAGGGCAGCGCTGTTTGACCCCGGTGGTTTAGGGCAGCGCTGTGTGGCCCCGGTGGTTCAGGGCAGCGCTGTTTGACCCAGGTGGTTTAGGGCAGCGCTGTTTGACCCCGGTGGTTTAGGGCAGCGCTGTTTGACCCGGTGGTTTAGGGCAGCGCTGTTTGACCCCGGTGGTTTAGGGCAGCGCTGTTTGACCCGGTGGTTTAGGGCAGCGCTGTTTGACCCGGTGGTTTAGGGCAGCGCTGTTTGATCCGGTGGTTTAGGGCAGCGCTGTTTGATCCGGTGGTTTAGGGCAGCGCTGTTTGACCCCGGTGGTTTAGGGAAGAGCTGTTTGACCCCGGTGGTTTAGGGCAGAGCTGTTTGACCCAGGTGGTTTAGGGCAGAGCTGTTTGACCCAGGTGGTTTAGGGAAGAGCTGTTTGACCCCGGTGGTTTAGGGCAGAGCTGTTTGACCCAGGTGGTTTAGGGCAGCGCTGTTTGACCCGGTGGTTTAGGGCAGAGCTGTTTGACCCCGGTGGTTTAGGGCAGAGCTGTTTGACCCCGGTGGTTTAGGGCAGCGCTGTTTGACCCGGTGGTTTAGGGCAGCGCTGTTTGACCCGGTGGTTTAGGGCAGCGCTGTTTGACCCCGGTGGTTTAGGGCAGCGCTGTTTGACCCCGGTGGTTTAGGGCAGAGCTGTTTGACCCCGGTGGTTTAGGGCAGAGCTGTTTGACCCCGGTGGTTTAGGGCAGAGCTGTTTGACCCCGGTGGTTTAGGGCAGCGCTGTTTGACCCCGGTGGTTTAGGGCAGAGCTGTTTGACCCCGGTGGTTTAGGGCAGAGCTGTTTGACCCCGGTGGTTTAGGGCAGAGCTTTTTGACCCCGGTGGTTTGGTCCACAGGATAAGCATTAGGGTGTTTAATATGGTTATCAATCTAATTAACATTTACCAGTTTCTAAAGTGACTCTAATAACACTTGCCAGTTAGGTCAGTTAAGTAATTCCAGTATTATATGTTACATAGATACTTTGTAACTCCCTATAACACTTGTCACCTTCATGCGTGACAGTCATTCACACACCACCTGTGGCTTGGTGCAGTCTGAGGTGACACAAGCACCACCTATCACCAGGTACACTATTGAGAAATGGCATACAATACCAACACGATGGCTAGACACTAATGCAATATAATGGGATTTTTTTTATTGAGAACCTTTCGCCCCTAGAGTGGGCTTTATAAAGTCACCAGCAGGTAGATCCGTTAGGGACTTGATAAAGCTCACTGTATAGGCGAAACGTTACCAATAAAGAGCTACATCACAGCCCATATGTTTAGGAACATCGTAAGTCAGTCACAGCACTTCCTGTCTCCTAGGTACATTGTAAGTTGATCACAGCACTTCCTGTCTTCTAGGTACATTGTAAATTGATCACAGTACTTCCTGTCTTCTAGGTACATTGTAAGTTGATCACAGTACTTTCTGTCTTCTAGGTACATTGTAAGTTGATCACAGTACTTCCTGTCTTCTAGGTACATTGTAAGTTGATCACAGTACTTCCTGTCTCCTAGGTACATTGTAAGATGATCACAGTACTTCCTGTCTTCTAGGTACATTGTAAGTTGATCACAGTACTTCCTGTCTCCTAGGTACATTGTAAGTTGATCACAGTACTTCCTGTCTTCTAGGTACACTGTAAGTTGATCACAGTACTTTCTGTCTTCTAGGTACATTGTAAGTTGATCACAGTACTTCCTGTCTTCTAGGTACATTGTAAGTTGATCACAGTACTTCCTGTCTTCTAGGTACATTGTAAGTTGATCACAGTACTTCCTGTCTTCTAGGTACATTGTAAGTTGATCACAGTACTTCCTGTCTTCTAGGTACATTGTAAGTTGATCACAGTACTTTCTGTCTTCTAGGTACATTGTAAGTTGATCACAGTACTTCCTGTCTTCTAGGTACATTGTAAGTTGATCACAGTACTTCCTGTCTTCTAGGTACATTGTAAGTTGATCACAACACTTCCTGTCTTCTAGGTGCGTTATAAAATCTCAGCATTTGTTTCCTATTTGTGTTTTAAAGTGATCTTAGCAACTCCTATCACTAAATATATTACAAATCTACCATAACACCACTTGTGACCTTGATACATTGTAAGGTGATCCGATATCTGCCAGGTAAAGAACATTATAAGGTGGTCATACCACCACCTGTCACCTACCTGTATTTGAATGTCAACATTATGTGAGGCAGATAAGATAAGATTTCGTTCGGATTTTTAACCCCGGAGGGTTAGCCACCCAGGATAACCCAAGAAAGTCAGTGCGTCATCGAGGACTGTCTAACTTATTTCCATTGGGGTCCTTAATCTTGTCCCCCAGGATGCGACCCACACCAGTCGACTAACACCCAGGTACCTATTTGCTGCTAGGTGAACAGGACAACAGGTGTAAGGAAACGTGTCGAAATGTTTCCACCCGCCGGGAATCGAACCCGGGCCCTCCGTGTGTGAAGCGGGAGCTTTAGCCACCAGGCCACCGGGCCACAGTTACATTGTATGTGACGCGGTTATTACTGTTTAAATGTCTGTAATCTTCACTCTTGGATACATTTACATATATAACACTGATTTTCTGTTTGTGCTTATTGTTCGCACGTTCATAAATACACGTAATCTTTGTTAATGATGTTTTCCATAATTACTGAGATGTTTTAATTAGGTTATTGTAAAAAACTGAACCATTGTTTCGCACTGGCAGCAAACTTTAGATGCAAACTATAGTTTGCCTCCATTTCCTGGAGGAAATGCTCTCACCTGGAGACTCGTCTGAGGTCTTACACAAGTCTTTCACCTAATTCACTTTTCGTGTGTCCTTCACTTTCTTGGTGGTGATGGTATCGCTGCCTATATAAGCGTCCGCTCACGAGGGAAGCACCACTCAACGAGCACCTCTCATGCCAACATGATCTTGGTAAGCACAATTTTACTACCAGACTTGAAATGAACATAACTAGAGAGAATTTAGACTATCTGTTTCTCTTACAATGTTTACCATAATGTTTTTTGTCGATGTTTCTTCCTCAGTGGGTATATTTACCCAGAGAGTTTAAAATTTTTAAGAGTTTTTCATATTTCTTCTATTTCTATGCTTCTACAATAACTTTAGAACACCTAACAGTGTTATCTTCAAACTTTAAACACTCTTGTACGTCCGTAAACAGATAACAGAAAGATCCGTGTTGTAAGTGGTCAGCGTAACAAGCTAGTGGATAGAAACGGTTATTCGTCTTTTTAACTACGTAACTGACTTAAGAAATCGTAATGACACGATTGCAAATAAACCATACCCCCGGCCGGGATTGAACCCGCGGTCATAGAGTCTCAATCCCGCGGGTTCAATCCCGGCCGGGGGTATGGTTTAACTACGTAACTGTTAATCGCAAAAAATTAACATCCTTGAATGCTTTCTGGACCTGAGATAAATTTTGTACATGCCCTTGTCTTAAAAAGTTTGTATACAAGTAGTACTTCGAACGTAATGTATTCCTTTTTGGTTCTCCTGCAGAAGGTGGTATTGTGCACTCTGGCGGCTGTTATTGTGGCCGCCGAACTCCCGTCCAAATCTTACTCTTACGACCCACCCAGACGAGGTTTGGGAAGGTTGCCAGGTGAAGGTTTAGGAGGTCCAGGTGGCACAGGCTTCGTAAGTTCAACTGGCACGGGCGTCAGAGGTTCAGCTGATACAAGATTCGGAGGTTCAGCTGGTACAGGCTTCGTAAGTTCAACTGGTACAGGTTTTGGAGGTTCAGGTAGTACAGGCTTCGGAGGTTCAGCTGGTACAAGATTCGGAGGCACAGCTGGTACAGGCTTCGGAAGTTCAGCTGGTACAGACTTTGGAGGTTCAGCTGGTACAGGCTTTGGAGGTTCAGCTGGTACAGGCTTTGGAGGTTCAGATGGTACAGGATATGTCGGTTCTGCTGGAACAAGGACCGGAGGTTTAACTGGTACAGGTCTCGGAGGTACAGCTGGTACAGCCTTAGGTTCAGCTGGTACAAGAGTCGGAGGTTCAGCTGGTACAGGCTTCGGTGGTTCAGCTGGTACAGGTTTTGGAGGTTTAGATGGTACAGGCTACGTCGGATCTGTTCTAACAAAAGACATAGGTTCAACAGGCACAGGCTTCGGTGGTTCAGCTGGTACAAGATTCGGAGGTTCAGGTGGTACAGGCTTTGGAGGTTCAGCTGGTACAAGATTCGGAGGTTCAGTTGGTACAGGTTTCGAAAGTTCAGCTGGTACAGGCTCTGGAGGTTCAGCTGGTACAAGATTCGGAGGTTCAGTTGGCACAGGCTTTGGAGGTTCAGATGGTACAGGATACGCTGGTTCTGCTGGAACACGGACCGGAGGTTTAACTGGAACAGGCTTCGGAGGTACAGCTGGTACAGCTTTAGGAGGCTCGGCTGGTACAAAAGTCGGAGGTTCAGCTGGTACAGGCTTTGGTGGTTCAGCTGGTACAAGATTTGGAGGTTCAGCTGGTACAAGCGTCGGAAGTTCAGCTGGTACAGGTTTTGGAGGTTCAAGAGGTACAGGCTTCGGAGGTACAGCTGGTACAGCCTTAGGAGGTACAGCTAGTACAGGCTTCGGAGGTTCAGCTGGTACAAGATTCGGAGGTTCAGCTGGTACAGGTTTCGGAAGTTCAGCTGGTACAAGATTCGGAGGTTCAGCTGGTACAGGCTTTGGAGGTTCAGCTGGTACAGGCTTTGGAGGTCAAGATGGTACAGGATACGTCGGTTCTGCCGGAACAAGAACTGGAGGTTTAGCTGGTACAGGTTTCGGAGGTACAGCTGGTACAGCCTCAGGAGGTTCATCTGGTACAGGCTTCGGTGGTTCAGCTGGTACAAGATTCGGAGGTTCAGCTGGTACAGGTTTTGGAGGTTCAGCTGGTACAAGATTCGGAGGTTCAGTTGGTACAGGTTTCGGAAGTTCAGCTGGTACAGGCTCTGGAGGTTCAGCTGGTACAAGATTCGGAGGTTCAGTTGGTACAGGCTTTGGAGGTTCAGATGGTACAGGATACGCTGGTTCTGCTGGAACACGGACCGGAGGTTTAACTGGAACAGGCTTCGGAGGTACAGCTGGTACAGCTTTAGGAGGCTCGGCTGGTACAAAAGTCGGAGGTTCAGATGGTACAGGTTTTGGTGGTTCAGCTGGTACAAGATTTGGAGGTTCAGCTGGTACAAGCGTCGGAAGTTCAGCTGGTACAGGTTTTGGAGGTTCAAGAGGTACAGGCTTCGGAGGTACAGCTGGTACAGCCTTAGGTACAGCTGGTACAGGATACGTCGGTTCTGCCGGAACAAGAACTGGAGGTTTAACTGGTACAGGTTTCGGAGGTACAGCTGGTACAGCCTCAGGAGGTTCATCTGGTACAGGTTTGGGTGGTTCAGCTGGTACAAGATTCGGAGGTTCAGCTGGCACAGGCTTCGGAAGTTCAACTGACACAGGCGTCAGAGTTTCAGCTGGTGCAGGCTTTGGAAATCAAGATGGTACAGGATACGTCGGTTCTGCCGGAACAAGAACTGGAGGTTTAACTGGTACAGGCTTCGGAGGAACAGCTGGTACAGCCTTTGGAGGTTCAGCTGGTACAAGAGTCGGAGGTTCAGCTGGTACAGGCTTCGGTGGTTCAGCTGGTACAAGATTCGGAGGTTCAGCTGGCACAGGCCTCGGAAGTTCAACTGGCACGGGAGTCAGAGGTTCAGCTGGTACAGGCTTTGGAGGTTCAGATGGTACGGGCTACGTCGGTTCTGCTGGAACAAGGGCCGGAGGTACAACTGGTACAGGCTTTGGAGGCTCAGCGAGTACAAGCTTCGCAGTCTCATCCACTAGGGGCATAGGAGGTTCATTTGGCACAGGCTTCGGAGGTTCACCTGGTGTAGGCTTTGGAAGCTCTGCTGGTGGAGGCTTCGGTGGAGTTGGTAGTGGAAGCTCTCCTAGTGGAAGTTACAGCCCTTCAGGTCCTGTGGTCCCAATCTTAACTGACGAACGTCAGGGACCTGACCAGGCCGGCAACTATAACTTTTACTTCGAGACTGGTGATGGCATCAGTCGTCAGGAGCAGGGCGCCCCCCAGGGCCCAGCTGGTGCCGTGGCAGCCCAGGGAGGATGGTCGTGAGTAATCTTCATACTCTTGCAGATGTGACTATATAAAATAAACGACATTTTTATAGTATGACACATTTAGACAATATTTAATCTAATAATATTGTGTTTCAGATTTACTTTCCCCGATGGAACTCCCGCTGTTTTCAAGTTCGTAGCAGATGAAGGTGGTTACCGCGTGGAATCTGACCTGCTGCCCACGCCCCATCCTCTTCCCGCCCACGCTATCGCCCAGATCGAGAAGGCTCGTCAGGAAGACGCTGCTGCAGCTGCTGCAGGTGGACGTGAATCATACGATGCTTCAGGCTCTGCCTCTCAGTTTACTGGAGCACCTGCTGGTGGCTTCGGTGGTTCACCTGCTGGTGGCTTCGGTGGTTCACCTGCTGGAAGCTTCGGAGGCTCACCTGCTGGTGGCTTTGCAGGTTCTTCTAGACCAGGATTTGGAAGCTCAACTAGAGGCTCTACCGGTGGTTTCAGTGGAGGTTTAGCTGCTGAAGCCTCTGTTGTAGCTCCCAGCAGGGCCTACGGTGCCCCATGAGCATCACCACTTCTATTATTGACTCCCTAGTCCCACTGCTGTTATGTTAAGCTTCATCCACCTCATGTTAACACACGGGGTCTGTTTATCTGGTGTGATGTGGTCCATACGCTTATTACTTTTACTGTTAAATATATGATCTAAATAAAAGATTCTGAAACACAGTTTTTTAGTTGTTATTCAAAACCCTTCTTAGGTGCTGGGGTGCGTTGATTCTGTTAAATATCTCTTGGTCCGATGAATTGAAGATACTTCCCCTTTCATCGGTTTGAAAATTATTTTTTTTCTTTTCCTCAGCTGCTACGGAAATAAAAATTATATAAAAATTGCAATTAAACTTTTAAAGTAATACGATAAATAAGATATGAAGAAAATACACTTACGTAAAACAAAATATTTTTTTATGTTAATGTGAATGTAGATACCATCAGAACTGTCTTCATTATTCCTAATGTGAGATTGAAGAATTAAACACGATAAAGATACCTAAGTGCTGCAACAGTGTGTAATTCTTCACCGAGTTGTATTCGTGTTTCTGTACGAAATACGCAATATGAAGATAAAGCTTTTATTGAGACTTCTCGATCAGGGCTGAGCTTTATCAACTCGTGCGAACGATACCTTTTACTAGTTTACTTCTCTTCAATGGAGGCTCCTTGGCGCAGTGAAGAGGCTCTTGGTCTGATGAATTAGACCTTCTGGTCTCCTTCCTCAGACAGAACCTAATTACCTTCAATCCCCCCTCCCTATCCCATCCTCCTGTATCCCAACCTCCCCATTCTCCCTTTTCTCTTTCCTCCCCCTGCCATTCCTCCCTTTTCCCGGTCCCGTTTGTAGTCTCTGGGGTGCTCCCCTTTGGCATTACGGTTTCTGGGTAGGGGGAAGTGTGCCAGGGTTCATCCTGCTCCGTGGGGTTCCTCGGGAGTGGTGTAGTTTGCGGTGGAATCTCGATCACTTGGAGGCGCCCTGCTTCCTTCCCGAATTTCCATGAGGTGGGGTGGGGTGTCCTACAGGTGATGGGTGTATCTCCAGAGGCTGCCTGTCAGGTCTGAGAGGTGGCAGCCGACCGATGTATACTTTGTGGCGGGTATCCGACTGCCCTCTTTTTTGTCCACAGAGGTGGCCGGTAGATGCGAGGTTGTTACCCCGGAGCGCTGGTTTACTTGCGCGAAAGGTACAAGGTACGGTATGGCACGGGTTCCATAATGCATCTGCACTGCTGGTGGTCTCGAGGTTCTCTAGGATGAGAGGGGAATTTACGGTCCTTTCATGCCTTCTAGTAATTGTCCCTCCGCAGTCCCTCTAATTTTTTTTCTTTTATATTTTCTTTAAAATAATAAGAAAGAAGTACCACCATCATGGAGTCTTCGTTCTGTGGCCCCCCTCCTCCTTCCAGACCCCTTTTTGTTACCGCATTCTGTTCTGACCCAGCTTCGTTATTGGACCATTCTACAGACTTTTCCCATACCCCTGTACCTCCTTCTGGTGACTTTGTCACCTGCTCAGGTGCCAAGGCTCCGTCCATTTCTTCTTGTACCTCTGCCTTTTGCATGTCTTTAACTATGCATCCGGCTTCCCCAAATATGGTGCAATGGTTCTTGGAACGCCCACCTTCCTCAGGTCGGGCCACCCGCGGTCCTACGCCTAAACATTCCAGACCATTTGCTGACGACGGTTCTTCGATTTCTGCTCATTCCACCCAGAAATGACCTACACGAAACCCACTTCCTTTACACACCATGTTTACAAGTACACAGTGGACCAAATTCTTTTCCTTACACCCGACATCTCCAACTAATTATCTTTCAGACCACAATACAGGTAAAGGTCTCTTACAATACGTTGGCCAAAATATATCGTTTCACACTCTTCGGAATGGTGCACGCATCATTACAGTTCAGAATGCAGACCAAGCTCATGACCTTTCCTATCTTACTTCCATTGATAATGTTCCTATCACAGTTCACAAGCACACTACTCTCAATTCTTGCAGTGGTAGGATGGTCTTACCAAATACCATTGTACAGTGTGATTTTCCATCTTGCGGTGACGATATTTTAGAGCAATTAGCCCTTTAGGACCTTCCGATTCTCAAAGTGGATACATACGTCATGCCCAGTTGCAGGTGGAGGTGCTTTCCCAGTAACATCGCCCGCTTAACCTTTGACTACCGTGAACTCCCGTCCTCCATTTATATCGCAGGGCATCGTCTAGGGGACTGTAAAGTGGCCCCTACACCCCAACAGCGTCGAAATTGTTGGTGCTTCAGATATCCCGCTGAATACAGCATGTCTGCAGCAGAGTACCCAGTCTGCAGTGCTACGGATCATGCTGATACATCTTGTAGTCTTCCCCCCCCCCTTGTCTTAATTGCAATGAAACTCGTCCAGCTTTGTCCCGCTGATGTCAGATCTATCTTAATGAATGTGATATCCATTGTCTTTGGCTGTCTCTCGGCTCCGCCTTCAGGGGAATCTTCCTCGTTTTCCTCTCGTGGTGATCAGTTGGAGACTCTTCTCACTTCTCATCCTCTTCACGTTTTAAATACAGGTGCTCCCACCTGCTTTGACTCTTGCATTCAGTCTCTCTCTTGCATCGATCTTTCTACCTGTTCCTCGTCAATTGCCCTTGATTACGCTTGGTCTGTTCTCCAGGATTTGCATGACAGTGATCACTTTCCTATTATTCTTACTTTTACTACTTATTCTCGACCGTCTCGTAGCCCCCACTGGCAATTGGGACTTATACTCTCATCTTACCACTTTTTGTGGGGACCCTTCTTCGTCCTCTATTGATGAGCTGGTGCACCAATTTTCGACCTTGGTTTTCTATTCCTCAAACCTCAGGTGGCATTCTCAGACATGCTTGCCTTGGTGGTCTCCTGTGTGTACCCGTGCAATGCGTTTGAAACGGGTTGCATGGGGTTATCAATATAATCGGACCGCAGATCGTCTTTTGGATTTTGAATGGGCAAGGGCAGTCTCTCACCGCATCATACGTGACGCTAGACACACTTGTTGGCCAGACTGTTTCTACTGTTACCTTGACTTCACCTACGTGTGGTTTGGAAATAGGTACGGAAGTTGTGTTGCAAGTACGCTCCAGACCCAGCTCCCGTTTTGCGGGTTGCTGGTGCTAGTGTTGCGAAACTTTTTGAAATTGCTATGGAAATCGAGAATTATCTTGTCCGTGTATCCCAAGGGCTTCACCTCTATCCCTCGTTTCTCGCTTCTAAGTCTGCCAGGAATTAATCGCCCTTGGATTTCTCTTCTAATGGGATGGACCATATAGTGTAAGTTTTACTCTCTTAGAACTAGAGTCCATGCTTTCCGCTTCCTGGTCATCGCCAGCTGGGTTCGATGACATTCATATCCGTATGCTACAGCATCTGCATTCGACAGCCCTTACAGTCCTTTTGCGTCTTTTCAATCTTTCTTGGGCACGAGGGATTCTCCCTCAACAATGGAAATCTGCCATTGTACTACCGTTTCGCAAACCAGGCACCTCGGGGCTTGATTCCTCTCACTATCGTCCCATTGCTCTGACCAGTGTAGTCTGCAAGGTTATGGAACGATTGGTGAATAGACATCTGATATGGTATTTGGAGACTCGCAATAGTCTTTCTTCTTGCCAATATGGCTTTCGCAAGGGCTGCTCTACTTTAGACCCCTTGCTCCACTTAGATACGTATGTGCAAAATGCCTTTGGTAATAAACACTCCATCCTAGCAGTCTTTTCTGATCTTGAGAAGGCACATGACACCACTTGGAGGTATAACATCTTAGCCCAGGCCCACTCCTTAGGCCTGTACGGTAATCTACCGACACACATACCGACCTTCTTTGCTGCTTTCTTATATGAAAGACATTCTCGTGTCCGTGTTGGCGGCACGCTTTCCTCAGACTTTGTTCAGGCCGAGGGAGTCTTTGTCACTACCCTTTTTCTCTTGGCTATAAATAACCTACCTTTCGTTCTTCCATTGCATATTTGGTCTTCACTTTATGTGGATGACTTCGCTATAGGTTACGCAGGCGCCAACTGTCGCCTGGTAGCGAAATTCTTTCAGGATGCGATTGACCGTGTTTCCCATTGGGCCACTTCTCATGGGTTTAAACTTTCTAGTGTGAAAACCTATTTCATTACCTTCACTAGACATCGTCTTGTCCCAGATATTCCATTGTATTTACACGACTCACGTATCCCAGAATGTGATACGGTCAAGTTTCTCGGCCTTCTATTTGATCGTCTGGTGACATGGAAACCTCACATTTCCTTTTTGAAGGCAGCTTGCCTTGGTCGGCTGAATCTCCTTAAAATTCTTATGCATCGTTCATGGGGAGCAGATCGCCGGACTCTCCTCCGTTTACATTCTACCCTAGTCTTGTCCAAGCTGGATTATGGGGACCAAGTCTATTCTACGGCTTCTCCTACAACTCTTTCTAAGTTAGATCCCATTCATCATCAGGTTCTACGTTTACGTCTTGGTGACCTTCGTGTTCTTTCTACGTATAGGTTAGTCTCAGACGTTAGTAGAAGCCCATTATTTGTTCGGCGCCCCTGCTTACTCCGACCGTTTTCTCTTCATCTTCACTCCGATCTTTCTCCAGTTGCCTCCCTTGTATGTTCATGTAGCGTCTGCTTTTTCCCTTGAGAGGTTCCGGCGGTTTGTGTCTGTTCTTCCCTACTGTTCTCTCCTACCTATGGCCGCTTCTCGCTCTCTCTTTCTTGGTCACTTCCGGTCGCATGCTCATGCCGTCGCTGTTTATACAGATGGTTCTAAATCTTCTGACGGTGTTGGGTTCGCGGCGGTGTTCCCTAACGATGTTATCCGGGGTCATTTGTTAGACTCGACTAGTATTTTTACCGCCGAGTTGTATGTCAGCCTGATAGTACTTCTCCATATTACATATATATCTCACACACAAATAACCCGCACATAAAAGAGAGAAGCTTACGACGACGTTTCGGTCCGACTTGGACCATTTACAAAGTCACACTGTGATTTTGTAAATGGTCCAAGTCGGACCGAAACGTCGTCGTAAGCTTCTCTCTTTTATGTGTGGGTTATTTGTGTTTCGTTCCAGTCACGGTATTGTGCCTTTTTTGTTACATATATATCTCTTTTGGCGTTTGTGGTGATTTCAGACTCCTTCAACACTTTACAGGCCATTAAACAATTTGACTCCTCTCATCCATTGGTCCAACGTATTCAGCTTTGGTTGCGCGGTGCGGCTAGCAAAAACAAAAACATCGTTTTCTGTTAGGTCCCTGAACACGTTGATGTGCAGGACAATGAGCATGCGGATGCTGCTGCGCGGTCAGTGGTACATGATCTTCCGGTTTCCTATAGAGGTATTCCATTCAGGGATCATTTCAGTCATTTCTGCCCATCTTAGCAGCCGTTGGCAACAACGGTGGTCGGACATGCACCATAACAAATTGCACTCTATTAAACCACTTTTAGGTTTGTGGCCATCTTCTTACCACCGTTGCCGTACTCGGGAGACTGTGCTCTCCCGTTTCCGCATCGGCCATACTCGCCTTACTCATGGGTATCTCATGGAGCGACATCCTATTCCTCTGTGAGGTTTGTCGGGTCCCTATTTTGGTTCTTCACTTTCTTGTGGATTGTCCAGTTCAGCGAACTCGCAGGATTTACCTCCACCGACGCCGCCGCCCTGCCACTGATACCTTATCTTCTCTTCTTGCCGACGACCTTATCTTTGACTTATGATAACTTTTTGACTTTGTCACCAACTGCTTTACTAAACGAACTTTGACACATAGCCCTTAGTGTCCCTTCCAGCCCTTTTCTCCCCTCACCTCTGATCCCCTCTTCACCTAGCTGTTATAGCCCCGGCACTATTTTCTGCTCCGCAGTGTTGCATGACCCTTGTCGGTTTAGCGCTTTATTTGATTATAATAATACTAGAAGACCGGGTAGGGGTCGGCCTCGGAAAGGTTTGAGGGAGGGGGTAAAGGAGGTTTCGTGTTCGAGGGGCTTGGACTTCCAGCAAGCATGTGTGAGCGTGTTTGATAGGATTGAATGGGGACAAATGGTTTTTAATACTTGATGTGCTGTTGGAGTGTGAGCAAAGTAACATTTATGAAGGGATTCAGGGATACCGGCAGGCCGGACTTGAGTCCTGGAGATGGGAAGTACAGTGCCTGCACTCTGAAGGAGGGGTGTTAATGTTGCAGTTTTATAACTGTAAAGCACCCCTCTGGCAAGACAGTGATGGAGTGAATAATGATGAAAGTTTTTCTTTCTCGGGCCACCCTGCCTTGGTGGGAATCGGCCGATGTGTTAATAAAAAATAATAAATAATACTAGTTTATTTATGGCAAGTGAGATTCGAATAGTTTGTCAGGTGCTGATGATGTGGGCAGCCGAGCACTGCAGTAGCGATACTACATTTCCATTAATTAGAATTAATTATCAAAAATGGATATAATCATAGCCATAATTTTTAAACGGGTGGACCGGTAAGCCAATGGAAGGCCTCGGTCAGATGACCAAAAGTTCTAGCTGCGGGTCATAATATGACTAAGATCCGCGTCAGGAAATCCTTGTCCTGTTTCCTAATAAATCTTACCTAACGTAACCTGTTGTTTCCCATGTAAAATAATGTGTGTCAGAATTTTTAAAGCACCCAGATTTTTTCCAGTAGTGTCAGTTAAGCCGAAGATCACGGATTTCAAGCACCGTCTTCTGGGTCTGTTCTCCTTAGTGATGAGATTGACGTCTTTTCATACCATAAGGTGTGCATATTTATCCATAAAATTGATGCACATTGTGTTCTGAGTTCTACAAGCGCACTGATGTTCCCTAATTCTGGTTTCTTAGCTCCGTTAAGTTTCTACGTATTACTTGGTACAGCCTGAAACATGGAATTGTGTATATACCAGCACTGTGGCTATTTAGTTCTGTGTCCTGGTCCAGTAATAAAACGAATGAGTTTTGACGTCACGATTACTGCGTTAGTACCACTTCTCTTCAGTGCCTTGGTGAGTAGGTGTGTAGAGTGGTCTGTTGGAATTTTGAGGCGCCATCTGAGTTATAAGATAAGATAAGATTTCGTTCGGATTTTTAACCCCGGAGGGTTAGCCACCCAGGATAACCCAAGAAAGTCAGTGCGTCATCGAGGACTGTCTAACTTATTTCCATTGGGGTCCTTAATCTTGTCCCCCAGGATGCGACCCACACCAGTCGACTAATACCCAGGTACCTATTTGCTGCTAGGTGAACAGGACAACAGGTGTAAGGAAACGTGTCGAAATGTTTCCACCCGCCGGGAATCGAACCCGGGCACTCCGTGTGTGAAGCGGGAGCTTTAGCCACCAGGCCACCGGGTACATAGGAAGTACATAGGGAGTACATAGGATTTTCTGAACCTCCTCTCTCTACAGTCTTGGTTTAATGGTGTTACATTCCTCTAAAAATCTGAACTGCACACACACACACACACACACACACACACACACACACACACACACACACACACACACACACACACACACACACATTAGTTGTGTTAGGATGTTCGAAACTAATTAAATCACTTAAACACCTATCTACGGGAAGGCAAAATCAATGACAGAGTTATTGATAAAGTACATCCATATGCAATAACGTAGTCTTGCATGAGAATCTTTATCACGTAAAGTGAGCAATAAGGAAACAGCACCTTCATGGTAATCAACACACAAATAATAGTTCATTAGATTTTACAAAGGAAAAAAAAATGTCCAATGCAAGAGGAGTGGTATAAATTATTACATTCAGGGAGGAGCACTAGACACACTGGGAACATACACCTCCTGGGCTTATTGGAAGTATTTAAGCTCGATCCAGGGAAGGGAAAACTCCGATTCCTTGAATCAAGAGACGCCAGCATCAAGGATCCTACCTAGGAGAATAAAAGCATAATCAAGACACAAAATACTGCATAAATTCAACACATATGATGGGTGGCTGACACAACCAACACATTATATATAGACCAACACGATGAGAAATAATTTTGAACTGACTAACGTGTAACTGAATGAAAATATGGGTTGTGTGGAATAATGGCTCAACACGCCTAACCAGTTTGGAAGTCTGTGAGCAATTCTCACGTGCCTGAATGATGGTGCAGCATGTACCAACCAGACGGAGGGAAGGCCCCTCTGCCCGTGTGTATCGCAAGCATAAATACTAGCCTATGTGGGGGGAGAATCGATTCCCCTGCACCTGTGTGAAGACGGTGCACGCTTACCAGGAGAGACGGTAAACCTCCTTCCACATTAGAAAGCTTAGTGTGTTAGCACGTTATTCAGATTAAATCCCAAAATAAAAGAAAGCCACGGATTAAAAAAACAGATTTTATTAAATTGCTCTTAATATTATTAAAGCTGTAAAATAGAATCAGAAGATTTTCTTAACATTTACGAAGTTATGAGTCAGGAGGACGTGTGTCAATAAGACAGTACTCTTCGTGGCTCAGTTACCCATCATGTAGTTCACTGGTCAGAGGTGAGGAAGCTCGGGGTCCGTCAGTGCAGATAGTAGTCAACACAACAACTGGTTCCAGCACAGAAAAAATTAGTTAATTTACCTGGAAACGACCTATTATTTACAAGTGGCTTATGAAGCCTAATTAAATAAGAACATAAGAATGTAGGAACACTGCAGAAGGCCTACTGGCCCATACGAGGCAGGTCCTTATCAAAACGATCTCTATCTAAAGCTACTCAAGAAACAACTCCCGCACCCCCCAGAAACAACTCCCGCACCCCCTAGCAGGATGTTTGCTAGTGAATACTGAAGATATTACATGAATTCTTTCAAATTAAAAGATTACGAATATCGTGTAAAAGAACACGACTTGATTGAATTATATAAAAAATGTGCTTATATGATAATTAAGAAATAAAATTCAAATCATCGGAAAAAAAATTAGCATCAGTCCTATGTGCAGGGAGACACGAGAGGTACATAATAGTGGACAAATACTCTCTAACTTGGTGTAAGGCAGTATTTTTTTTTTTTGTGAAGTCACCCCAAGTTTCGTCACAGGTACTGAATATATTATGAGTATAATGAAACTATATCATACCTGGGGGTTTGATTTTGGGAGGTATTGTAACCTGGAGTGTGTTTCTGGGATCAACGCCCCCTTCACTCCCCCCCGCGGCCAGGTCCGTGACAACGCCTCGCGGTGGACCAAGGCCTGATCAACCCAGCTGAAACTACTGGAACATAAGAACATAAGAACATAAGAATGTAGGAACACTGCAGAAGGCCTACTGGCCCATACGAGGCAGGTCCTTATCAAAACGACATCTACCTAAAGCTACTCAAGAAACAACTCCTGCACCCCCCAACACCAATCAAACCCAGCCCCTCCCGCTCATATATTTGTCCAGTCTCTTCTTAAAGCTACCCAAGGTCCTAGCCTCTATCACCCCACTGGGAAGACTGTTCCACGCATCTACAACTCTGTTAGAAAACCAGTACTTACCTATGTCCTTTCTAAATCTAAATTTATCCAACTTAAATCCATTATTCCTGGTTCTTACCTGGTTCGACACCCTAAGTACTTTATTAATGTCTCCCTTGTTTATGCCCGTCATCCACTTATACACTTCAATGATATCTCCCCTCATTCTACGCCTCTCCAGAGAGTGGAGATTTAGGGCTTTAAGTCTATCTTCATACGGGAGGTTCCTTACACAGTAAATCATTTTAGTCATTCTTCTCTGTATGTTCTCTAATGAGTCTATGTCCATCCTGTAGTAAGGGGACCAAAACTGAGCAGCATAATCTAAATGAGGCCTCACTAGTGATGTATAGAGCTGTAAAATAACTTTTGGACTTCTGTTACTTATACTTCTTGAGATAAATCCAAGTAATCTGTTGGCCTTGTTGCGCACACTGAGGCACTGCTGTCTTGGCTTTAGATTTCTGCTTACCATGACTCCCAAGTCTTTTTCACATTCTGTATGACCAAGCTCTACTTCACCTAGATTATAGCTTCGAGGGTTATTTTCATTACCAAGGGCAAGTACGTAAATCGACGTACGAACCACAGCCCGGCTGGTCAGGTACTGACTTCAGGTGCCTGTCCAGTGCCTTCTTGAAGACAGCCAGTGGGTCTATTGGTAACCCTTCTTATGTGTGATGGGAGGCAGTGGAACAATTTTGGGCTCTAACACTTATCGTGTTGTTTTTTAGCATACTCTTGGCGCCCATGCTTATAATTGGGGGTATGTTGCATTTTCTGCCAAGTCTTTTGCTTTCATAGGACGTGATTTTCGTGTGAAGATTTGGGACTAGTCCCTCTAAGATTATCCAAGTATATATTATCATGTATTTTTCTTGCCTGAGTTCCAAGGAGTACAAATCAAGGGACTTCAACCATTCCCAGTAAATGAAGTACTTTATAGTACTTATACGTGCTGCAGTGAAAGTTCTCTGTACATTCTTCAGGTTTGCAATTTCGCCTGCTTGAAAGGGGCAGTTAGTGTACAGTAATATTCCAGCTTAGAGAGAGCAAGAGATTTAAATCTAATCATCATGGGCTTAGCATCCCTAGTAGCCTGGTGTCAAAAGCTCTCGCTTCACACGGTGAGGGTCCGGGCTCGATTCCCGGCGAAGGGTTGGAAACAGAATTGTTTCCTTATGTCGGTTGTCTATGTTCACCATCAGTAAAATGGGTACCTGGGTGTTAGTCGACTGGTGTGGGTCGCATCCTGGGACAAAAACTGACCTAATTTGCCCGAAATGCTCAGCATAACAAGCGGCTTTCTATATAGTAGTATGTCATTGATGTCAGCTATGGTCTGTATACCTTGTACATGTACTTGTAGTAAATGAAGATATTATTATTATTATTATTATTATTATTATTATTATTATTATTATTATTATTATTATTTTCCTAGCAGAGAAGGTAGACACAGTGTTGTGAGATCTTCTGATATTATCACTTTCAGATCCTTCACATTAGTTTTTCGCTCTATGTGATTTGAATTCTTTTATATTTCGATACAGTTTCTATTTCCTCGAGTTTTTCATAGCGGAGTAATTAAAATTTGTTTACAATGAACTTCATATTATTTTCTGTGGCACATTTAAAGATTTGGTTGATCTCCGCCTGGAGTCTTGCAGTGTCTTCGATGGATGACGCTTGTCATGCAAATTCGGGTATCGTCAGCAGAGAACACAGTTCTGTGGCTTACATCTCCATGTCGGATAAGAGGATTAGAAAGTTACATAGCCATCTACCCACTTTTCATGTTATTCCTTTATCATGCATTTTGTGTACTGTTACACCATGATCGATCTTGTCGAAAGCTTTCGCAAAGTCTGTATATACTAGATATGCATTTTGTTAGTCTTAGATATCATGGAGGACAATGTCACAGTGGTCCAGTAGTTGCGAGAGTCAGGAGTGACCTGTTCTAAACCAATGCTGCTCTGGGTTGTGCAACTGATGGGTATCTATGTAGGTGACGATCTTGCTTCCTAGAACCCTTTCAGATTTTATGTGGGACGTTATTGCTATCAGACTGTAATTCTTTGCATTTACAGCCACCTTTGTGGAATGGGGACTGTCTGTTGTTTTTAGTGACTGTAGGATCACCCGTGTCTATGCTCCCTCTCCATAGAATATTTAAGGCACGCTAAAGGGGTTTCTTGGAGTTCTTGATGAACGCTGAGTTCCACGAGTCTGGGCCTGGAGCAGAGTGCATGGCCGTGTATTTTATTGTTGTTTTTTTTTCAAAATCCTGTGGTGTTAGGATTATATCAGAAATTCTTGAATTAACCAAATTTTGAGTCTGGGTCATAAAAAATTAATTTAGATAATTTGACCCAGTATGACTCGGCTCGCTAAACGCTGAGTCAAACTGGGACATCAGTATTTCACACATTTCTTTGCTGTCATCTGTGTAAGTCCCTTCTCGTTTAAACAGGGACCCAATACTGGATGTGGTTTTTGGTCCTACATTCTTCCTGTATTTCTTGGCTTCTGTATGATTCCTTAAGCTTCAGTTCTATATTTTCTATTTCTCTGGCCGATGCCACTTTTCGTATTTCAAACATACCGGCCCCTTTCAGCAGCTCTGTGATTCTTTGCCTTCGCCTGGAGAGGGAGCGTCTCTCTCTAGTTTACATTTTCTCTTCTTTATTACTAAAACGAATGTGTCCTGAGTATACCTCAAGTGCCACAGGCAAAGGTTCGGATCCGTGTTGTTTAGGATATCTTCCCAACTTGTTTCATTTAGGGCATGGTTGACTTGATCCCTCTGTACGTTTTTGTTATTAAAGTTGAATTTTGTGAAAGCACCTTCATAACTGATCTCATGCTGGTCAGAAGCCCTGAGTATATTGTCTTTGATGCTGCTATATTTCGTATCAGATCATTATTAGTGAAGATGTGGTCAAGTGTATTTTTTTCAGTCTTGTTGGCTCCACTATTTATGCTGGCTTAAGGCGAATCTGTTGCAGAGATTTAGTACCTCGTGTGTGTGTGTGTGTGTGTGTGTGTGTGTGTGTGTGTGTGTGTGTGTGTGTGTGTAGGATTCTGCTAAAACATTATTTGCATCATTCCTCCATTTTAGATGTTTTAAGTTGAATTCCTCCAGCAGCAACATGTTAGGGCAGGAGTTTGAAAATTTCCAAGACAGTGGTCAATTTTCAAAAAACTGTTCCATGAATTGTTGGGACGTTACATCTGGAGGCTTGTACACAACCACAGTGACAAGGTTTTAGTTTTAAATTTTTACTGCCAAAACTTCAGCTACATCATTTGTGATATTTAGTAATTTTGAGCAAATAAACGACACTGTGACGTACAGGCCAAGCTTCCCCACCCGTAATAATTGCCTGTTTTTTTTCTGTCGCATCTGAATAACTTATATCCTGGGATCCATATTTCGTTGTCAAAGTTATTCTGTTGTTTGTTGAGGGCTTTAAACCATGTATATTAGCAGAAATGTTGTCATATTGATAGTATGTAGTGGGGCCTTGTTTGCTGGCACTAATGTCTGTTGTTCTCTAGTGAGGGCCACTGACCCTCTACTCCAGTAGTGATCCAAAGTGGTGTAGTATTTCTGTAATTTTCTGCCAGTTTATTTTTCTTCCTGGCACTAAAAAAAATTCTTTCTCTGGAGTGGTTACTACTCTGGTTTCTTTCCCAAGGTCGGTGCGATCTGTACCTTCTTGTGACTTTCAAATGGTGTGCCTGACAGTATGTGTTGTAACAGATTTCAGGAAAATGGTTCATCTGTTAGAGGTATTATACAAGCTGACAGATGAAAAAAATTGAAATATACATCACTGTTACAAAATTAGGTGTCAGTTTTTTGTCGTACATTTCGAAAGAAACTGGTTGTTTAGAGTATTCCAGGCAGACGAAAAATAAGCTTAAAACCACTTGACAGTGTCAAGTGTAGTTTGTGATAGATTATTTGAGTGCTAACTTTAATACATAAAACTGTCAACACATCCTAAAAGTTCCCACCTGGGTTCGTACAAAAAAAGTTACATATTAAAACTGCTGTATCGTGGAAGTAATGCTTCATCGACTGAGAAAGTCTCTGGCCAAGTAAAGGATTTCCTCGGCTCTGTCAGATGTTTGTACTTAACACTGACGAGGCTATAACCTAGACGACAACTGGTGGAGGAAGGCACTTACACCAACATGGTAGCCGGTATCAGCAGAAATTGTGTTGAGTGCCCCAGTCAGCAAATATTTATGACTTACAGACACCTTAGTACGCAACAAGGAATCAGTCATGGTCTGTACTGAAGGTCCCAACAGTGCACTGCATTGATGAAGTAATGGATCCGGATAAAATTGCAGAAGCTGGAGTCCACCACGATGGGCAGTTCAGACCACGGAGACTCCCTGGCCACTGTTCAACACTACAAGCCGAGTTAGTGACAATCCAGCAAGCAGGAACTAATGTATAAGCAGGAACTAATGAATAACAATGGGACAAGCAGCGTGTTGTTCTTTACACGGATTCTTTACCTGATCTCCAGTCACTCCGACACGCTTAACCACAAGACAACATTAGACTCACCATCTTGAGCATTATACAGACCTTAGATAAACACATCAGGGAACGGGCGGGAATTTAACCCATGGCAAGTGAATCTTAAAACCCACAGGTCAGTGACGACTCGCTTGCCGTGGGTTCAAACACAGCCCAGTTCCGTGATTTGTTTACACTCGTGTTACTACGATATTGTGAGCCACTTATGTATACATGGAAGTAAAAACAAACTCGTCTGGATACTGAGGAACATAGGTAACCGAAAGGTATAAAAAAAAAAACTAGTGACTGCTGGAGCTTAATGCCTCAAAAATGCAAGGATAAGAAAACTGGAACATTAGAAAGTAACTGTAAAGAGAGTACACAATGGGGCTGACAAAGGAACATTAGAAAGTAACTGTAAAGAAAGTACACAATGGGGCTGACAAAGGAACATTAGAAAGTAACTGTAAAGAGAGTACACAATGGGGCTGACAAAGGAACATTAGAAAGTAACTGTAAAGAAAGTACACAATGGGGCTGACAAAGGAACATTAGAAAGTAACTGTAAAGAGAGTACACAATGGGGCTGACATAGGCTGCGATGCCTCACACAAAAGAAAGAACATAAGATTGAATATGGTTTTGAGTTCATTGCTGTGAGCAACACATCAGTTAATTACCTTCGGCAAACGTGAGATTGGCATTTATTATCCATTTATTAGTAAAATTTATTAGTAAAATTGGACACATTAGCAACGTGCCGCTACTCTATTTTATATAATTAAATGCAGGATGGTGCTCATACAAGGTGTTGAAATCTGTCAGCCTGAGCTAGGAGACTCAGTAGTGTCAGTCTGAGCTGGGAGACTTCAGTAGTGTCAGTCTGAGCTGGGAGACTTCAGTAGTGTCAGTCTGAGCTGGGAGACTTCTGTAGTGTCAGTCTGAGCTGGGAGACTCAGTAGTGTCAGTCTGAGCTGGGAGACTTCAGTAGTGTCAGTCTGAGTTGGGAGACTTCAGTAATGTCAGTCTGAGCTGGGAGACTTCAGTAGTGTCAGTCTGAGCTGGGAGACTTCAGTAGTGTCAGTCTGAGCTGGGAGACTTCAGTAGTGTCAGTCTGAGCTGGGAGACTTCTGTAGTGTCAGTCTGAGCTGGGAGACTCAGTAGTGTCAGTCTGAGCTGGGAGACTTCAGTAGTGTCAGTCTGAGTTGGGAGACTTCAGTAATGTCAGTCTGAGCTGGGAGACTTCAGTAGTGTCAGTCTGAGCTGGGAGACTTCAGTAGTGTCAGTCTGAGCTGGGAGACTTCAGTAGTGTCAGTCTGAGCTGGGAGACTTCAGTAGTGTCAGTCTGAGCTGGGAGACTTCAGTAGTGTCAGTCTGAGCTGGGAGACTTCAGTAGTGTCAACCTGAGCTGGGAGACTTCAGTAGTGTCAGTCTGAGCTGGGAGACTTCAGTAGTGTCAGTCTGAGCTGGGAGACTTCAGTAGTGTCAGTCTGAGCTGGGAGACTTCAGTTGGGCAGCGTCAAAGGTTTCCTTCCAGCAGAGCGGAGTTACCATTACTTGGGAATTATCATCTCTGTACCATACACAGGAGAAATAGAATTTTTGTTTACAGGAACAAATGAGATAAAGGAATATTAAAAAAAAAATATTCAGAATCATGGAAGTCAAAAAAGAGAGACCATACACAGCAATAAGAGTAGGAATAATGAGGCCTACGAGACTAGTGAATTCAATCACAATCGAGTTCACTGCTATTACCCAATCCCCGTCACACCAGCTCCATGATTACAGCTTAGTACACTTACACGGGTAAGTCACTTAAAATGTTGAAGACTGATGTGAGGGTATTTACACTCATTCTGGTAAAAAAATCTTTAATATTTGCATTACGTAATTTTCTCTTCATTCCTGTGATATGTCATATTCATCGAATTCCTTATTCGGGTCATCTGACTAAGACCTGCGTCAGGAAACACTTGTCCTGTTTCCTGACACCCCTTACCTAACCTCCTTATTAATATTTTAATCTTCTGTTTTTTATTAAATTATCATAACCAAAGGGAACCACTTAACCTGTAATGGCAGCACCTGGAAAACTGAAGAAAATCTGGTTTAAAGTGACGGCGAGAGTAAATCGAACCACTTAACCTGTAATGGCCATGCAGCACCTGGAAAATTGAAGGAAATCTGGTTTAAAGAGAGGGCGAGAATAACTCCAATACATTGGAACGACGGTTATTTACCAATATCATGGTACATGAGCCCCCAAGAAGGTTTGTATATAAAATTAAAAGAAATTTAAATGTATTTTATTATGACCATATAATTAACAGTAAAAGTAATAAGCGTATAGACCACGTCACGTCAGTTAAATGGATCCCGTGTGATGACCTGAGGTTCAGCTGACATGACAGAAGTAGGACTAGGAAATCAGTACAAGTGATGCTCATGGAGCGCCGTAGACCCTGCTGGGAGCTACAGCAGAGGCTCCAGCAGTTAAGCCTCCACCAGGTGCTCTGCCGAAACCTCCACCGATAGAGCCTCCAGTAGAACTTCCGAAGCTACCAGTTGGACTTCCAAATTCTGTTCCAGTGGAACCTCCAAAGTCACCAGCAGGTGAACCACCAAAGCCACCAGCAGGTGAACCACCGAAGCCACCAGCAGGTGAACCACCAAAGCCACCAGCAGGTGAACCACCGAAGCCTCCAGAAGGTGCTCCAGTAAACTGAGACGCAGAACCTGAGGCATCGTATGATCCACGTCCACCTGCAGCAGCTGCAGCAGCGTCTTCCTGACGAGCCTTCTCGATCTGGGCGAGAGCGTGGGCGGGAAGAGGATGGGGCGTGGGCACCAGGTCAGATTCCACACGATAACCACCTTCATCTGCTACGAAGCTGAAAACAGCGGGAGTTCCATCGGGGAAAGTAAATCTGAAACACACGATACTGTTATTAGATTCGGTATTATAAATGTTTTTGTGTCTACTTGTGTCATTCTATAAAACAAAAATATACATTTACCATTCTTCAGCAATCTAGTGATTACTTACGACCATCCTCCCTGAGCTGCTACAGCGCCGGTTGGGCCCTGGGGGGCGCCCTGCTCTTGACGACTGATGCCATCACCAGTCTCGAAGTTGAAGTTATAGTTGCCGGCTTGATCAGGTCCCTGACGTTCGTCAGTTAAGATGGGGACTACAGGACCTGAAGGGCTGTAACTTCCACTAGGAGAGCTTCCACTACCAGCTCCACCAAAGCCTGCACCAGCAGAACTTCCAAAGCCTCCACCAGCAGAACTTCCAAAGCCTCCACCAGCTGAACCTCTAATGCCTGCACCAGCAGAGCTTCCAAAGCCTCCACCAGCTGAACCTCCGAAGCCTGCACCAGCAGAGCTTCCAAAGCCTCCACCAGCTGAACCTCCGAAGCCTGTACCAGCTGAACCTCCGAAGCCAGTAGCAGGTGCACCTCCGATTCCTGAGCCGGCTAAACCTCCAAAGCCTGCACCAGTTAAACCTCTGACACCTGTGCCAGCTGAACTCCCGATGCCTGTGCCAGTTGTTCCTCTGGCTCTTGTTCCAGCAGAACCAACGTAGCCTGTACCATCTGAACCTCCGAAGCTTGTACCAGCTGAACTTCCAAAGCCAGTGCTAGGTGCACCTCTAGAGCCTGTGCCAGGTGCACCTCTAGAACCTGTGCCAGGTGCACCTCTAGAGCCTGTACCAGCCAAGCTTCCTACGCCTGTACTAGCTGAGCCTTCCAAGCCTGTTCCAGCCGAGGTTCCGAAGCCTGCACCGGGTGAACCTCCGAATCTTGTGCCTGCTGAACCTCCGAAGCCTGTACCTGGTGACCCTCCTCCACCTTGGCTGGGTGCGTCGTAGGAGTAAGATGCGGACGGGAGTTCAGCGGCCCCGACAACAGCCGCCAGAGTGCACAATACCACCTTCTGTAGGAGAACCAAATATATACAGTATTACATTCTGAAGCACTTATAAACTAACTCTAAGACAAAGAGAACTAGAGGATTGTCTGAGTTCTAAAATGCATTTAAGAATGTCAAAATGCCTTATGTGGATCTTATTTGTAGTAGCTGTTTTCGAAAACGGTTAACAAGAGTCCTTTATAAATCTTTTAAAGCGGTATTATACATACATTTCGTAAAGATTTTTTTTTTTGTCGTTCCAAGAGCCCAGAGAATAACTATCAGCTCTAAGCAGAAAAAAAGGAACACCTGACTCGTAGGCTATCCACCAGCTTCACGAGATCCATTTTTCACAATGATTGTTCTTTCATTTACAAGCATATGAAATCTATATAGAAAGTTATATTATGAAAAAAAATATTGAAAGATGCTCCTCCTAAGCAAGGATATATAATAAGCAAGAAACATTGATAACAGACAGTGTATAGACTACAAAAGCACGAGATGTTTGACAAAAAAATCATTGGAAGATACACTTTCTAAGTAAAGAACATTGATAACAAAAATATTGTGTAAAGACAATTAAGCAACAGATATTCTAACATCCTCTTTAGATATATTGACATAATACGAAAGTCTGAAAGTCAAGTTATGAGCTTACCAGGCTCATGTTGGCATGAGAGAGGCGAGTGAGTGGCGCTTCCCTCGTGAGTCGACGCTTATATACCCAGCGATACCATCACCACCAAGAAAGTGAAGGACACGACAAACGAATCAGGTGGAAGACTTGTGTAAGACCTCGGACGAGTCTCCTGGGGGGAATGTTTTCACTTGGTAAAAACTAAGCTATAGATGGTAATTAATGTCATGATTTAATAACGGATAAAAGCTGATCAGAAAATATCGATTTTAGCCTTTTAAGAATACAGTGGACCCCCGCATAACGATTACCTCCGAATGCGACCAATTATGTAAGTGTATTTATGTAAGTGCGTTTGTACGTGTATGTTTGGGGGTCTGAAATGGACTAATCTACTTCACAATATTTCTTATGGGAACAAATTCGGTCAGTACTGGCACCTGAACATACTTCTGGAGTGAAAAAATATCGTTAACCGGGGGTCCACTATATATATATATATATATATGTCGTGCCGAATATGTAAAACTGGTCAATTAGCAAGAACTCATTTAAAATTAAGTCCTTTCTGAAATTTGTTCTTATACGTTTAAAGATATATTTTTTTCATTAATGTTAATGTAAAAATTTTTAATTTTGCTCCAAAAGAATCTTAGAAAACTTACCTAACCTTATTATAACAAGAATAATTTATTTTAGCCTAACCCAACTAAGAATATTTTAGATTTGTTTACAGTAATTTAATACTAAACAAACACAGTAAAATATATTTTTTTCGTTAGGTTTAGAATGATTTTGGAGAAATTATTGCATACACAAATTTTCGCTTGTCCTATATGGCAAGATGAGCGTTGCTATTTAAGCCAAGATCGCAAATTCTGCCTATTCGGCACGACATATATATATATATATATATATATATATATATATATATATATATATATATATATATATATATATATATATATATATATTTATATATATGCAATAAGATCACAGTAAACAGGTGATCTCAGAATATGCAAAACAACCACTCTGAAAGAATAGAGAAATTCCAAGCGCTTTCGTGACTACTCACATTATCAAGGAATGTGAGTAGTCACGAAAGCGCTTGGAATTTCTCTATTCTGTCAGAGTGGTTGTTTTGCATATATATATATATATATATATATATATATATATATATATATATATATATATATATATATATATATATATATAATGTCGTGCCGAATATGTAAAACTGGTCAATTAGCAAGAACTCATTTAAAATTAAGTCCTTTCTAAAATTTTCTTTTATAAGTTTAAAGATATATTTTTTCATTAATGTTAATGTAAAAAATTTTAATTTTGCACCAAAAGAATCTTAGAAAACTTACCTAACCTTATTATAACAAGAACAATTTATTTTAGCCTAACCTAACTAAATATATTTTAGATTTGTTTACAATAATTTAATACTAAACAAACACAGTGAAATATATTTTTTTCGTTAGGTTCAGAATGAATTTGGCGAAATTATTGCATACACAAATTTTCACTTGTCCTATATGGCAAGATGAGCGTTGCTATTTAAGCCAAGATCGCAAGTTCTGCCTATTCGGCACGACATATATATATATATATATATATATATATATATATATAATATATATATATATATATATATATATATATATATATATATATATATAATATATATATAATATATATATATATATATATATATATATATATATATATATATATATATATATATATATATATATATATATATATATATAATATATATAATATATATATATATATATATATATATATATATATATATATATATATATATATATATATATATGAGAGAGAGCGAGATTGATTTTAAGACAATTGAGCAGTGACAACATGAGAGTTTTACACAATGTTCTTACGTGAATCTCTTACATACATTGTATCACTTTACAAGGTTTTAAGGTGACAGGAGGTGTAGGCATCACCTTACAATACATCAGGGTCACAAGTTGTATTGTTACCTTATACAATGTACTTAGGTTACAGGTGATTTTAAAATATCCTTACAACGTACGTAGGAGACTGATGTTAGAACCTCACCAGGTGACAAGTGGACTGACAGCTGGACTAATCACATCATCCTTACCTCGCTACTGATTCTTTTGTCTCTCTATATCGTCACCTCTGTATTTAACTGAAGCCTAATGTGTAGACTAATTTCAACAACAACGCTAACTGGTGCACGCGTGTATCAATCTCTCAATCAACTTGTCGGTATAATACTTGTCTGACACAGCAGCACAACGGTATCTTGGTACAGAGGATATTTTCCACACCCTATTGCTTAAAAGCAAGTTAGGAGTGAGAAGAGCTGGATTTGAGGACTGCCTAGCATGGACCACTTAAGTCTTGCTGCACTGCTCCCCAGATCTTGCTTCGACTAGTGGCTACCTCCTCCTGCGATGTCTTCGAGATACTCTGCTTCTCATCTTCGGCAAAATATAAGACTCCTTTCTCATGTTTCAACTTCAAACGTGTTGGTCTGGAGTTTTTTGACTCTCTGATCGCGGGTTCTAACCCCACCCATGGTATGGTTTGTTTGCAATCGTGTCATTACGATTTCGTGAGTCATTTCAACTTCACATTGTAGATAAATGGTTCAGAGAACCGACAAGTTGATACATTAGACACATGTGCAACATTTGGGTATCTTTATTAAGGAAACGTTTCGCCACACAGTGGCTTCATCAGTCTATACAAAGAAGAATGGTGAAGATCAGAAGGCATTTGAGGTAACCAGTACCTCAAAACTTGAGGTAATCATTATCTCAAACTTGAAGTAATCAGAATCTCAAACTCCTTCTGATCTTCACCATTCTTCTTTGTATAGACTGATGAAGCCACTGTGTGGCGAAACGTTTCCTCAATAAAAATACCCAAGTCTTACACATGTGTCTAATTAGTCAACTGCACATTATTCCACATTTTTAACCTGAACTATTATCCAGGCTGAGGGACTGACCGTCTTGGAAACCACTACTTATGCTGGACGGACTTACCACAGCATCTTTCGCTCGCCACTTTTTCTGCTGTCTCCATAATTACATATCTTTATTTGACTGAAGAAGCCTACTATGTAGGCGAGACATTTCAGCAATAAAGATACGTGTCATACATGTGTCCAGTTTATCACATGTGTCTAATTTACCACATGTGCCTAATTTATCACGTGTCTAATTTATCACATTTGTCTAATTTGTCACATGTGTCTAATTTATCAGCCAACATACCTGTCCTGAAAGCGGAAATAAAAAAAGTTATAGATTTTAACTGACCTCATCAATCAAATTAAGAAAGGGAAATTTGACTCATAAATAAGGAAAAAAATAGATTCTTTTTATATTCAGACTCTGTATAACACCTTCCAGTTTTGGGTTTAATATCCTCAAATCATTCCTGATCAGCCTGGCTGTGGTGATTGTGTTGACCTGCGTGCTGCAGGCACCAACAGCGTGATTGTTCAGGTTGACTAGGCTCGGTCTTGGACCGAGCCTAGTCATTTTGACCCTTGTTACTGTGCACGATAAACTGTTATCCACATGTACCTATAAAACAAAAGTTGAATCTGTAAAGAAAAATGCAAATCGCCGGTATATGTCTTACCTATAATAATTCTCAATTTCCTTTCGAAAGGTGCAAATATTTGGTCGTGTATGCTAATGTGTTTTCCTCTCACCAAGAAGATGGTGCAACTGAAACATGCAGTAAGTATAAGCCTTTCGCTGGCAAGACCATTAGTCGTGACTTGCATTATAACGTTATCACCGATTCACTACCAGTACATTGTTAGTTTTGCCTTGCTGACAGATGTGTAACAAATCTCAACATGAAAATCGCATTAAATTCCCAAGCGGTTTATCGAAAATATTGAAGGTACCTTATTCAGGTAACTACAGGCTAGCTTCTGCCAAAGAATTTTGTAACCATAGAGGTATCAGTGAATGTACCAAACACCGAGTGTGTTGACCAGTGTATTATTGCATATTACCAAACACCGAGTGTGATGACCAGTGTATTATTGCATATTACCAAACACCGAGTGTGATGACCAGTGTATTATTGCATATTACCAAACACCGAGTGTGTTGACCAGTGTATTATTGCATATTACCAAACACCAAGTGTGCTGACCAGTGTATTATTGCATATTACCAAACACCGAGTGTGATGACCAGTGTATTATTGCATATTACCAAACACCGAGTGTGTTGACCAGTGTATTATTGCATATTACCAAACACCGAGTGTGATGACCAGTGTATTATTGCATATTACCAAACACCGAGTGTGATGACCAGTGTATTATTGCATATTACCAAACACCGAGTGTGATGACCAGTGTATTATTGCATATTACCAAACACCGAGTGTGATGACCAGTGTATTATTGCATATTACCAAACACCGAGTGTGATGACCAGTGTATTATTGCATATTACCTAACACCGAGTGTGCTGACCAGTGTATTATTGCATATTACCAAACACCGAGTGTGATGACCAGTGTATTATTGCATATTACCAAACACCGAGTGTGATGACCAGTGTATTATTGCATATTACCAAACACCGAGTGTGCTGACCAGTGTATTATTGCATATTACCAAACACCGAGTGTGATGACCAGTGTATTATTGCATATTACCAAACACTGAGTGTGATGACCAGTGTATTATTGCATATAACCAAACACCGAGTGTGCTGACCAGTGTATTATTGCATATAACCAAACAACAAGTGTGCTGACCAGTGTATTAGTGGATATAGCAAACACTGAGTGTGCTGACCAGTGTATTAGTGGATGTATCAAACACCGAGTGTGATGACCAGTGTATTAATGGATGTATCAAACATCGAGTTCTGGAAGTATATAATACACGTAAACAGTCACTGAAACGTGGCTGTAGTAATACACTCGATTTATTTTTGTAAAGAAATAATTGCTAGATATTGTTTACAACCATCACAACTGGAGGTTGTAGATGAATGGTTCAGAGAACCGACATGTTGATAGATTAAACTCATGTGCAACTCTTGGGTATCTTTACTGTGGAAACGTTTCGCCACACAGTGGCTTCATCAGTCCATACAAAGGAGAAACGTGAAGAACAGGAGGAGAATGAGGTAATCAGTCCCTCAACCTTGAGTCGATGTGGTCAGTCCATCAATCTTGAGTAGAATACAGCATATGAGCGGAGAAGCAGCTTATATACCGTAGGCAGGAGAGGTGCAGCAGTCGTAGGTGGTGTCACATTTGTTCAATGTGGAAGTAGGTCGTGCCTAAGGGTTAGGCAAGCGAAGAATTCCCAAGTATTAAGATCCCAAGAAGTTGCAGTGTCTGACAGGAATGTAGATGAATGGTTCAGAGAACCCTTGGGCACGACCTACTTCCACATTGAACAAATGTGACACCACCTACGACTGCTGCACCTCTCCTGCCTACGGTATATAAGCTGCTTCTCCGCTCATATGCCGTATTCTATTCAAGATTGATGGACTGACCACATCGACTCAAGGTTGAGGGACTGATTACCTCATTCTCCTCCTGTTCTTCACGTTTCTCCTTTGTATGGACTGATGAAGCCACTGTGTGGCGAAACGTTTCCTCAATAAAGATACCCAAGAGTTGCACATGTGTCTAATTTATCAAAACTGGAGGTAAATTCATTAAACTACATATATTAATCTGTAAATCTTGCTCCCGTTGCATAAAACACAAAACTGCAATACCCAATATTGTTTCATTTTTAGTAAAATGTTAACAATAATGTGCAGCTTAACTTAGGAAAGTATTACATTTCATAAGATATTGAGTTACTGTTCTTCACAACTGACCAATAAAATAGCTGGGTCATAGTTTCCTCTTTATTCATCCTGTTCCCCATCTGTTTGTTTCATAATAATATATATTTAATAACTGCAATGTTAATTAAAGTTTTCAAATGAGCTGAGATAGGTAACAGCTCTTTACTTGTAAATAACTGTAGAAATTCTTAATGTAGCCCTGTCAAAACTCGTATTAAAAAAAAATGCCCTTAATCACTTAACATTCAATAAAAAATTAACGTACGTCGAAATATTAAGCCACAGATATATACAGATGAACAGTAAATACCTCGAAAAAGAGGATCTGTATTCTTGGTATCTCTTACACTCATTTTAAATGCCGTCAGCTCACTGGTGGCTCAGGTAACTGTCAGTCAGAATTTTCGCCTCTGTAAGAAAATGATTCTTTTAGCCTTCAGTATGTTTGTTTTCATGGAACGTAAGTAACATGTTTTTAAGCTGTAAAGGAAATTGCCTGTGTTTAATTAGCAATTTTCTGGGGTATAAAAGAGCTGCAATCAAACAACGAAGTCATATTTCCCATCTTAACGTCACCCGCCGCCTCCCGTGTCCTGTGTCCAGACACAGCCATCCGTTTCTGTGTGCTGAATGGTTCTTCCTGTAAATTAAGATGGGGATCTGTATCCTGTTGCCATTTATATGTATACTTATGGTTTAGCTCTGCATTTTTTATAACTATTATCATTTATTAATTTTTATCCTCCTAAACACACAGAAGCAAACATTATGATTTTTATTCAAAGTTGATGTTTACTGAGACATTTACTAATTTCCCTACATAATTATGAAACGGATGTGTATAAGGAGACTTCGAGGCAAGTGTCAAGGTCAGCGAGGTGCCGTGGGAATTGAATACTCAATTGGTCATTCTGTGTGTCTTCCGCAGTCCACTAGCATGCGAGGCTGCGGCTCCCTCACCTCTCGCTCAGTGAAGAATGCACAAGAAGTGAATATATGAATTAAAATTACTCTGTTTTTGCTTCGTGATATGATTTCTTCAAGGGAAGTGCTTGTTTAATGCAGAGAAGAGGTACGTTCAGGTGGCTTTTTAAGTTGAGGTTAGAACATGCTATAGGCCTTGAGATATCTTCAACTGGTCTTAGAGTCGTAATCATTGAGTTGTGTTCAGCTCCTTGCCTCGTTTCATAACTTCAAAAATGTCCGGTATTTCTACTTCCTGGCCTCCTCACTAGAATAATAAAGAAGTATACTCTTCTGCTTCGTCCTCTACTGCCACAGACAAGTAACCAAAACAACACTTGTCGCCTTTGCGTCATTTGTCTTCAACCTGTGTCTGGTCTTCTCTATACAGTCCGGTTACCTTGCACGCAGTGCTAATGTCTTCTTCCTCCTTATTTCACTGAATTATATTCTTTTATACGACCCTCTTTTATAAGTTTTCTCCTTTCAGTTTTGGAAACAGTTTAGTTCCAAACTTCAGGGCTTGAATGCTGAATGAGATTTTGGTATTATAATCAGTGACAAACACGTGACAACATGTACTAGACATGTATCTCTCACATCTCATGTACTGTATATGCCATCTTTATATCAGCAATGTATCTCTTAAACCTTTTGTACCATATTATGTAATAAAATATACCCACTTCTAAAAAAGAATGAAAAGATGGGGTGGTAGGGGAAGTGGAAGAGGCTTCAGGAAGAAATCCAAATATACTTCCATGAAGCCTTTTTATCCACTTCTCCGAGGCTATGGGTCCCACAATTTACACCAAAGGTGGACCTCATATAAATATATATATATATATATATATATATATATATATATATATATATATATATATATATATATATATATATATATATATATATATATATATATATATTATATATATATATATATTGTAGGTAGTAGGTTGGTAGACAGCAACCACCCAGGGAGGTACTACCGTCCTGCCAAGTGAGTGTAAAACGAAAGCCTGTAATTGTTTTATATGATGGTAGGATTGCTGGTGTCTTTTTTCTGTCTCATACACATGCGAGATTTCAGGTACGTCTTGCTACTTCTACTTACACTTAGGTCATACTACACATACATGTACAAGCATATATATATATATATATATATATATATATATATATATATATATATATATATATATATATATATATATATATATATATATATATACACACACCCCTCTGAGTTTTCTTCTATTTTCTTACTAGTTCTTGTTCTTGTTTATTTCCTCTTATCTCCATGGGGAAGTGGAACAGAATTCTTCCTCCGTAAGCCATGAGTGTTTTAAGAAGCAACTAAAATGCCAGGAGCAAGGGGCTAGTAACCCCTTCTCCTGTATAATTTACTAAATTTAAAAAGAGAAACTTTCGTTTTTCTTTTTGGGTCACCCTGCCTTGGTGGGATACGGCCGGTTTGCTGATATATATATATATATATATATATATATATATATATATATATATATATATATATATATATATATATATATATATATATATATATATTATA
>NC_091370.1:4246876-4304376 GCF_038502225.1 Cherax quadricarinatus | reverse complement strand
TAGGTTTCCCACTCTGAGGCAATCAGGATAAAACAAAAATGGGTTGCCAGAGAGCAACAAGAAAACCCAAGGGACAGGAGGAGGAAACTGCAAAGGAAGATTGGGCAGCAGAGCTCACAAAAAGGGAACAAGAATGGGAAAAGAAACTAGAAGAACTTAGCATGAGAATGGAAGAGAGGATAGACATGGAAAGCAGGAAGTGGGAGGTGAAAGTCAAAGCAGCAGAGGCCAGGATACAGAGTTTAGAAGAGGAACTGGAAAATCTGAAACAGCCTAAAGAACTAAAGAACATTATGGGATTGACAACAGAGACCGCTACCTCAGCCACAAATAAGGGGACTGTAGGGAAAGGAGGAGCAAAACTGCATGTAGAAGCTCTATCAGTGGAGACTGTAGTAAATGAAAGAGCTAAGCTATATGTGGAGGCCCTAAAAGACCACAACAGAGCCCAGGGAAAGCCGAGATGGGAAAATGACAGGCCACTGAGCCCATGTACAGTAGCTAGTGAAACTGAAGAAAGGAAAGCTGCAATGGAGGAAATCAAATTGAATGAGGGGATACACAGGGATATGCAGTGGGAGAATGAAAGGGTGAGGTCAGTCTTTGTGTATGGGCTACAGGAAGTTGAAGGGGAAACATATGAAGCAAGAAAAGGGGAAAAAAAAGCAATTGAAAGCATCATGAAAGTAATCGGAGAAGACGACATGACCCAGCTGGAAAATTTTCGGAGAATAGGGGGGTTTGTAAAAAAAAAGAAACCGGCCAGTGAAAGTGACCTTCAAGGCAGAATCGACTCGGATCAGGATACTGCAGGAAAAAGCACGATTAAGGGACATGCCGGGATACAGGAAGGTGTATCTCGACCGCGACAGAACACAAGACGAAAGGCGGAAACTGAGAGAGATGGTACAAAGGCGAAACGAGGAAAGAGAGGGGATGGAGAAGACAGACAGGAGATCCCAGACACAGGAAGATCAAATACAACCTCCCTCACAGCTTCCTATAGAAGCCTCCCAACCAGGTCAACCCCAGTGCAGCCAAACACTCTAAACCACAACACCCATGCCATATCCAATGCCCCCACCCACTACATTACAAACTCCACCCCCACAGCAACCACCCATAGTTCCTTATCAGGTCTCCCACTTCCCCAACCCCAATACACCTCCCAGACCACAGTCTTAGAAAAGAAGTTGAAGGTATGGTATACAAATGCAGATGGAATAACAAATAAGTATGAGGAGTGGCACGAAAGAATCAAGGAGACATCCCCAGACATAATAGCACTCACAGAAACAAAACTCACCAGAATAATAACAGATTCAATCTTTCCACACGGATATCAAATCTTCAGGAAAGACAGAGGGAGGAGAGGGGGAGGAGGAGTTGCACTGCTCATTAAAAGCCAGTGGGGTTTTGAGAAAATGGAAGGAATGGATGGCACGGGTGAAAGGGACTACTTAGTAGGAACAATCCAGTCTGAGGGACATAAGGTGATAATTGCAGTAATGTACAACCCACCACAGAACTGCAGGAGACCAAGAGAAGAATACGATGAGAGCAACAGAGCCATGGTCGACACACTAGCCGAGGTGGCCAGGAGAGCACACGTGGGGGGAGCAAAGTTACTAGTTATGGGTGATTTCAATCACAAGGAGATTGACTGGGAAAACCTGGAGCCCCATGGGGGTTCCGAAACATGGAGAGCCAAGATGATGGATGTAGTACTGGAAAACCTCATGCATCAACATGTTAGAGACACTACCAGAGAGAGAGGAGAAGATGAACCAGCAAGACTGGACCTTGTATTCACCTTGAGTAGTTCAGACATCGAGGATATCTTGTATGAAAGGCCCCTGGGAGCTAGTGATCATGTGGTTCTGTGCTTCGACTACATAGTTGAGCTCCAAGTGGAGAGAGTAGCAGGAATAGGATGGGAAAAACCAAACTACAAAAGGGGGAACTACTCAGGCATGAGGAACTTCCTTCAAAACATTCAGTGGGAGAGGGAACTGACAGGAAAACCAGTACAAGAAATGATGGACTATGTGGCAACAAAATGCAAGGAGGCAGAGGAGAGGTTTGTTCCCAAGGGAAACAGAAATAATGGGAAGAACAGAACGAGTCCTTGGTTCACCCAAAGGTGTAGGGAGGCAAAAACTAGGTGTACTAGAGAATGGAAAAGGTACAGAAGACAGAGAACTCAGGAAAATAAAGAGATTAGCCGAAGAGCCAGAAATGAATATGCACAGATAAGAAGGGAGGCTCAGCAACAATATGAAAATGACATAGCATCGAAAGTCAAGACTGACCCGAAGCTGTTGTACAGCCACATCAGGAGGAAAACAACAGTCAAGGACCAGGTAATCAGACTGAGGAAGGGTGATGGGGAATTCACAAGCAACGACCGAGAGGTATGTCAGGAGCTCAACACGAGATTTAAAGAAGTATTTACAGTGGAAACCAGTAGGACTCCAGGAAATCAGAACAGGGGGGTACACCAGCAAGTGCTGGATGAGGTACATATAACCAAGGAGGAAGTGAAGAAGCTGCTATGCGAACTTGACACCTCAAAGGCGGTGGGACCAGACAACATCTCTCCATGGGTCCTTAAAGAGGGAGCAGAGATATTGTGTGTGCCATTAACAAAGATCTTCAACACATCATTTGAAACTGGGCAACTCCCTGAGGTATGGAAGATGGCAAATGTAGTCCCAATTTTTAAAAAGGGAGACAGACATGAGGCACTAAACTACAGACCTGTATCACTAACGTGTATAGTATGCAAGGTCATGGAGATCATCAGGAGGAGAGTGGTGGAGCACCTGGAAAGAAACAAGTGTATAATTGACAACCAGCATGGTTTCAGGGAAGGAAAATCCTGTGTCACAAATCTACTAGAGTTTTATGACAAGGTGACAGAAGTAAGACAAGAGAGAGAGGGGTGGATCGACTGCATTTTTTTGGACTGCAAAAAGGCCTTCGACACAGTTCCTCACAAGAGGTTACTGAAAAAGATAGAAGATCAGGCACACATAACAGGAAAGGCACTGCAATGGATCAGAGAATACCTGACAGGGAGGCAACAACGAGTCATGGTACGTGACGAGGTGTCAGAGTGGGCGCTTGTGACAAGCGGGGTTCCACAGGGGTCAGTCCTAGGACCTGTGCTGTTCTTGGTATATGTGAACGACATAACGGAAGGGATAGACTCAGAAGTGTCCTTGTTTGCAGATGATGTGAAGTTAATGAGAAGAATCAAATCGGATGAGGATCAGGCAGGACTACAAAGAGACCTGGACAGGCTGCAAGCCTGGTCCAGCAACTGGCTCCTTGAGTTTAACCCTGCCAAATGCAAAGTCATGAAGATTGGGGAAGGGCAAAGAAGACCGCAGACACAATATAGTTTAGATGGCCAAAGACTGCAAACCTCACTCAAGGAAAAAGATCTGGGGGTGAGTATAACACCGAGCATATCTCCTGAGGCGCACATAAATCAGATAACTGCTGCAGCATACGGGCGCCTGGCAAACCTACGGATAGCGTTCCGATACCTCAGTAAGGAGTCGTTCAAGACCCTGTATACCATTTACGTCAGGCCCATACTGGAGTATGCAGCACCAGTTTGGAATCCACACCTAGTCAAGCACGTCAAGAAATTAGAGAAAGTGCAAAGGTTTGCAACAAGACTAGTCCCAGAGCTACGGGGATTGTCCTACGAAGAAAGGTTGAGGGAAATCGGACTGACGACACTGGAGACCAGGAGGGTCAGGGGAGACATGATAACGACATATAAAATACTGCGCGGAATAGACAAGGTGGACAAAGACAGGATGTTCCAGAGATGGGACACAGACACAAGAGGTCACAATTGGAAGTTGAAGACTCAGATGAATCGAAGGGATGTTAGGAAGTATTTCTTCAGTCATAGAGTAGTCAAGTCATGGAATAGTCTAGAAAGTGAAGTAGTGGAGGCGGGAACCATACATAGTTTTAAGGCGAGGTATGATAAAGCTCATGTAGCAGGGAGAGAGAGGACCTAGTAGCAATCAGTGAAGAGGCGGGGCCAGGAGCTATGACTCGACCCCTGCAACCACAAATAGGTGAGTACAAATAGGTGAGTACACACACACACACACACACACACACACACACACACACACACACACACACACACACACACACACACACACACACACACAGAATAGTTTAGCATTTTAATGAGACACTTATGCAACATTTCGGGTATCTTTATTCTGGAAACGTTTCGCCAACCAGTGGCTTCTTCACTCGAATACAGAAAAAGGTAGAAGATGGGGAGGAGTTTCAGATAATCAGTCCCTCAGATTGGAGTCGATGTAGTCAGTCCATCAACTGCCTTTTCGTAACGCAGTTATTACGATACGTAAAAATAAATGCTGGTTAAAGCCTTTCTAGGGGCATTTAAAATATTAAGGTACACTACACCTACCTAGCGTCAAGCTTGTTCCTTCACAAAAATGAGTTAATTAAATGGTTAATACTTGTATTATTATAAGGAAGGACATAACTAACTGTACAAAAACATAACTATATTAATAGTAAACTTACATATACAACATACAACCTAGTCTCTCCTTATTACACAATAACTCGCTAACACAATGGTACGAATTAACACATAAACAGTGAGGCTCTGACATCCCCCATCCTTCTGCCGGCCTCTGAGCCTGCAGGCACAGCATAATTATCAGTACTCTTCACTACCAAGGTACCTGCACACACTAGAACCTTAAAGGAAATATCAGAAAAGTCAAAATTATTAAAACAACGTATGGCATAAACTTAACCAAAATCACCTCCCTCCCCCCACTTACACAAACACCAGGCCATGAGTCTTATGACGTTCCAGCCGCCGTTCTTCCAGTACTGACACATACACAACTCTCCAGTTCCTGTCCTGTCCTGGCTACTCTTCACGACTAATACGCGTCTGGTTTCAGAACAAAACCCGTAAACTGACATAAATGGAGCGTTTTTTATACACACATTTTCTACAGTACCCTTGGTAATGCTTTTGAAACCTCAACTAATAGTCTATAGGGCCCAGTACACATCGTATGTCAGGGCCATTCTGGAGCATACACGCGAGAATGAAATAACGGGAAAGGCACTACGAAACTCAAATACGATTGGGCTTCACAAGGATAAGCAATAGCACCATTACTGTTCGTAGTATATGTAAATAAGACACCAGGAAAGATAATATAGAATTAATATGACTTGGAACCAGAACTCACACTGAAATAATGTTAGCGACCTAGAATAACTACAAGGGTACAAAGGCTGATGTGACTGGAATTTAACCCCAGCGTTTGGTAGTTTACGATAACTGAGGAAAAGTCAAGGAAAAAAAAACGAAACTAGCTTAGGGTACAGAAACTGAAAAATTAAAGACCTATAAACGAATATAATGCTGATCTAATTAACGGAGGTACACAGTCATACTTTAGATGGCTTATACTGACAGGTGTGTCAAAAAAGTCATGAACATCCCAACAAAAAAATCGTTTATGACCTAATATTTGATACATGTCAGGGTACATCTCATTGTTTGGAGCACAGGCATAAAGTGGACACCTAAACAAGCGCAATCCTTGACTCGCGAAAACGTAGTGAAGCGATTGTAAACAAACCATACCACGGCTGGGGCTTGAACCCGCGGTCAGAGAGTCGTAAAACTCCAGACCGACGCGTTATCCACTGGACCAGCTGGCTACAATAAGATTCATCCAACTAGGTACATTTATACACCATAGGAAGGTTAGTATAGGTACCGCTGTGACCACTGGTCACAGCGGAGTCTAGTTAAAAAAAAAAAATACCACAGGTGGGGCTTAAACCCGCGGTATGGTTCTTTCAACGAAACTCCGGTGACCATATTTACACTTGGCTCAGAGGTGAGGATAATGACTCATTATATAGCCTTAGAGAAACCAGTAACAGGATATTACCATTCAAAATGTTAGAAATGTAAATAATGAGTGAGAAAAAGGCGAATAATGAAGTTACTGAAAGGTGAGAAAAAGTCTGTTATAGGAGAAGGTGAAATAAGATACCTTACGAGATAGAAGCAAGAAGATGAGAATCAACATTCGGAATTAAAACTTTGTGAGTATATATACAATAAGTGTCAGGGGCCCGAGACTGTTCAACTGCCTCCCAGCACACATAAGGGGGATTACCAACAGACCCCTGGCAGTCTTCAAGCTGGCACTGGACAAGCACCTAAAGTCAGTTCCTGATCAGCCGGGCTGTGGCTCGTACGTTGGTTTGCGTGCAGCCAGCAGCAATAGCCTGGTTGATCAGGCGCTGATCCACCAGGAGGCCTGGTCACAGACCGGGCCGCGGGGGCGTTGACCCCCGAAACTCTCTCCAGGTAAACTCCAGGTAATATCTTAAGTAAAAATAATGTATTTATTCCTAAGTATTCATCTTTTAATCACGGGGGCGCGCTAAACCCGTGGGTTACAGAGTGCATGGGAAATGGAAAGCATTCAGGCTCGATCCAAGAAAGATGAGGTTAATTCATTTCCTTGCATCAAGAGCCTCTCACCGCCATCAAGGTCATTTTCCTTCATTCTTTTAGTTATAAGAATTATTTACTTACGTCATTTTGAATATTTTATGGAAATTTGTGAATAAAATCTTCAAGAAAAGTATGTTTCTAAGTATTTTATTTTAATCATAACCGTAACAGTAAAAGTAATAAGCGTATTTACTACATCACGTCAGATAAATAGACCCCGTGTGGTAGGTAAACCGACTCCGTGTGGTAGGTAAACAGACCCCGTGTGGTAGGTAAACAGACCCCTTGTGGTAGGTAAACAGACCCCGTGTGGTAACTTGAAGTTCAGCTGACATGACAGTAGTGGGACTAGGGGGGAGGGGGTCAATAGTACGAGTGGTGAGGCTCATGGGGCACCGTAGGTCCTGCTGGGAGCTACAACAGAGGCTCCAGCAGTCAATCCTTGGCCACTGGAACCTTCAGATACACCAGCAGGTGTAGCACCGAAGCCACCAGCAGGTGAAGCACCGAAGCCACCAGAAGGTGAAGCACCGAAGCTACCAGCAGGTGAAGCACCGAAGCCACCAGCAGGTGAAGCACCGAGGCCACCAGCAGGTGAAGCACCGAAGCCACCAGCAGGCGAAGCACCGAGGCCACCAGCAGGCGAAGCACCGAAGCCACCAGCAGGTGAAGCACCGAAGCCACCAGCAGGTGAAGCACCGAAGCCACCAGCAGGTGAAGCACCGAGGCCACCAGCAGGTGAAGCACCGAAGCCACCAGCAGGTGAAGCACCGAGGCCACCAGCAGGTGAAGCACCGAAGCCACCAGCAGGTGAAGCACCAAAGCCACCAGCAGGTGAAGCACCGAAGCCACCAGCAGGTGAAGCACCGAAGCCACCAGCAGGTGAAGCACCGAAGCCACCAGTAGGCGAGCCACCAAAACCTCCAGAAGGTGCTCCAGTAAACTGAGAGGCAGAACCTGAAGCATCGTATGATTCACGTCCACCTGCAGCAGCTGCAGCAGCGTCTTCCTGACGAGCCTTCTCGATCTGGGCGATAGCGTGGGCGGGAAGAGGATGGGGCGTGGGCAGCAGGTCAGATTCCACGCGGTAACCACCTTCATCTGCTACGAACTTGAAAACAGCGGGAGTTCCATCGGGGAAAGTAAATCTGAAACAAACAATAATGTTATTAAATTCGTTATTATCAAAGTTTTTATATGTAAATTATTCCTCTCCAGGACATTGCCATTTTATTCACTAGCTATTTTCAACAGTTATCGGTGATTACTTACGACCATCCTCCCTGAGCTGCTACAGCGCCGGTTGGGCCCTGGGGGGCGCCCTGCTCTTGACGACTGATGCCATCACCAGTCTCAAAATTGAAGTTATAGTTGCCGGCCTGGTCAGGTCCCTGACGCTCATCAATTAAGATGGGGACTACAGGACCTGAAGGGCTGTAACTTCCACTAGGAGAGCTTCCACTACCAGCTCCACCAAAGCCTCCACCGACTGAACCTCCGAAACCTCCGCCAGCTGATCCGACTGAACCTCCGATGCCGCCACTAGCTGAACCTCCGTGGCCTCCACCAGATGAACTTTCAAAGCCTGTTGATCCGCCAAAACCACCAACTGCTGAACCACCAAAGCCACCTCCAGGCACCCCTCCTACACCTCCAGGCAACCCCCCTACACCTCCAGGCACCCCTCCTACACCTCCAGGCACCCCTCCTACACCTCCAGGCACCCCTCCTACACCTCCAGGCACCCCTCCTACACCTCCAGGCACCCCTCCTACACCTCCAGGCACCCCTCCTACACTTCCAGGCACCCCTACACCTCCGGATCCTCTGCTTGGTGTCCCATACAACGCTGACGGGAGTTCTGCACTTCCTACAACAGTCACCATGGCGCACAATACCACTTTCTGTAGGCAATACAAAAATTAATACTTTAAATATTGAATCACTTTTTTGGCTTCAAGTTTATATTTAATGGTAGTGGAATCCATTCCTACCTGCAAATAAGTGCTTTCTCCTATTCAAAGTGTTGTGCAATATAGACATATGTGTGTGATCAAGCATACACATCTAGCTGCAAATGATACTGCAACCTGTCCCGGTATGCATGAAGAGAGAAACAAATACAAGGAACATTTTACTTTCCGTACAATTGCCTCTTTGCATCAGCTGACGATTTCCAAGAGTTTTGTAACTCTTAGCCAATATTTTCATTTTTTTTTAAGTGGTCATAAATGTTTGTAAGTATCTGAAAGCAGCTCTAATCTCTGAGCAAACTGCTCGTGTCCTGAAGAAGATAAAACAATTCTGATAAATATGACTTGAAATTTTCATTCTGATGTATAAAAGCACGTAAATAATATATATATAATAAGACTTTAGATTATAATCCAGTATGTATGTGCACATTTACAACCATTACTCAGTAATCTAGAAAATATATTTTTTATACTTCATATACAAACTGACAATGTTTAGTAAGGTTCATAAAATGTGTATGCCAATAGTGAACAGAAAAGTCTAAATATATATATATTTTTTTTTTCATAAAAAAAAAAGACACGTGGGCTTATATCTGTTTCACATGTACTGCTTTATATATATATATATATATATATATATATATATATATATATATATATATATATATATATATATATATAAATTATTATCACACTGGCCGATTCCCACCAAGGCAGGGTAGCCCGAAAAAGAAAAACTTTCACCATCATTCACTCCATCACTGTCTTGCCAGAAGGGTGCTTTACACTACAGTTTTTAAACTGCAACATTAACACCCCTTAAGAAACTAATAGAATAACCGTAAAATTATTCAGTAGTTAACTTGACCGTATATTACAGTAATATGAAATTTGAAGTTAGCGCTTAGAAAACCAAGTATTTAAGCGCATCAAAATAAATAGCTGAGGACCTAACAATTATATAACTTCTAGTTACGCTTGTGATGATACTTGGGTCTGGTAGCAACTTTTCGTCCTTACCAAGATCATGTTGACGTGAGAGAGCTCAGAGTGGAACTGGCACCTCTCCCGTGAGGTGACGCTTATATACCCGACCATGCCATCGCCACCATGAAAGTGAAGAATCCATGGGAAAGAGGTCAGGTTAGTTTGTGCAAGACCTCGGACGAATCCCCAAGAAAGTCCCTACCAGGAAATGGAAATAAACCATAGTTGGTATTTATTATACTTAACCACTATAAAACGTGATTAAGCAATGGTAAATAAACGTTTTACGAAGTATCTGTAATTAGCCACTTGAAGGTGATTCAGATATTTCATGACGGTAAAAATTCATGAAAATAGGTGCCTTATTGATGTTTAAAACGAGTGATGATCAGTGCAAAATTAAACTCTTAGTGATGTTAAATATTTAAACAATCGAATGGTGAAGGTTTGGGTATTTTGAGAAGTGTTTCCTCAGCCACACACAATGCACCTGTATGACTGTCTTAGGTACAGTGTAACGCCTTACAATGTAACTAGGTGACAGGTGGTATGGGAACTGCGCACAATGTTCCGACTTGGTAGGTGGTGTTGGCTTCACCTTTCACTCTACGTACGTGGTGTTGGCTTCACCTTTCGGAGCATCTAGGTAGCACGTTGTGTAGGGATCACCTCAAAATAAATCAAGGTGACAGGATGTGTCAAGGTTTCCTTGCAAATTTCTTGCGAATAATAGAGCCTGCTAAGTGGATACCTCCATACTGGTGAATGTTTTATTGAGTCGCCAGGAACTGCGTCTTGACACGGGTCTTAACCCATCTGAGAATCTCGAAGATGTCTTCGTGACTCTGATGCTGATAGATACAGCGTCTTTACCAGTGAAGATATCCATCTAATTCAGCTGTTCTGTGGCCGTGATCAGAGTCTTGTGTAGTCCCTCTGCGTTCCACTGGCAAACGTTTTATGTACTACAGTGAGCCGAGACCATCAGCATCAGGGTGGTCAGATGCTACTCTTCCTTCCCTTGGGACAACCCTAATTGCTTCCCCAATCTCCTGGCACTGTATGACCCAGGTGATTTAGCGCTTCCTCGTAATAATAATAATAATAATAATAATAATATAATAATTAATAATCTTAGAATAACTTATTTCGGTACTGTGTTTAAAGAATTTTGCTGAAAGTAATATATATATATATATATATATATATATATATATATATATATATATATATATATATATATATATATAGATATTATACCTAGAGTGTACTTGGAGAGGGTTTCGGGGGTCAAGGCCCCCCTGGTGGGTCAGGGCCTGATCAACTTGGTTGTTACTGTTGGCCGCACGCAACCCGACGTACAAACCACAGCCCGGTTGGTCAAGTACTGACTTTAGGTGCCTGTTCAGCGCCTTCTTGAAGACAGCCAGGGGTCTATTGGTAATCCCTCTTATGTATACTGGGAGGCAGTTGAACAGTCTTGGGCCCCTGACACTGTGTTGTCTCTCAGTTTACTCATGGCGCCCCTGCTTTTCATTCGGGGAATGATGCATCTGCCGAGTCTTTTGCTTTCATAGGGAGTGATTTTCGTGTGCAAATTTGGTACTAATCCCTCTAGGATCATCACAATATGATTTAGAAAAAGTTTCTTAAGAATATAATTTCCTATCTACATCATTACATCTAAACTTACAGCCACATACGATTATTGAAAGAGCAAGACAAGAGTTTACTAAGAGCTAAAAGAAATTCTCTCTCTCCTGGTTTGGTATGGTAAAGGGTCTTCAGTCACCAGGAAGATATTGCAAGTGTATCAATTCGATGAGATATGTAAAAAAATCAAATTAGCGTTTAAAAGAGTGGAGCTGTATGCCATGAATGTGCCAGAGTGAAAACCAGTGTATAAACCACGGAAGTGGTTGGGTTTGAACACCTGGCGAGCGAGTCAAGGGTTCAAACCCAAACCGTTCCGTGGTGGTTTGCAATCGTGTTACTATGATTTCATGGGGCGGTCTGTGAGTGTGATGACCAGTCTAGTAGTGAATATACCAAATACTACAATGACCAGTCTAGTAGTGAATATACCAAATACTACAATGACCAGTCTAGTAGTGAATATACCAAATACTACAATGACCAGTCTAGTAGTGAATATACCAAATACTACAATGACCAGTCTAGTAGTGAATATACTAAATACTACAATGACCAGTCTAGTAGTGAATATACCAAATACTACAATGACCAGTCTAGTAGTGAATATACTAAATACTACAATGACCAGTCTAGTAGTGAATATACTAAATACTACAATGACCAGTCTAGTAGTGAATATACTAAATACTACAATGACCAGTCTAGTAGTGAATATACTAAATACTACAATGACCAGTCTAGTAGTGAATATACCAAATACTACAATGACCAGTCTAGTAGTGAGCATACTAAATACTACAATGACCAGTCTAGTAGTGAATATACCAAATACTACAATGACCAGTCTAGTAGTGAGTATACCAAATACTACAATGACCAGTCTAGTAGTGAATATACCAAATACTACTATAAACAGTCTAGTAGTTAATATACCAAATACTACAATGACCAGTCTAGTAGTGAATATACCAAATACTACAATGACCAGTCTAGTAGTGAATATACCAAATACTACAATGACCAGTCTAGTAGTGAGTGTAGCAAACCCTAAGAGTGAAGAAGACGTGTATTAACGAATAAAAAAATAAAAATAGACAATAATGGTGTATTTAGTCAAATAAACGACAAATGATTACGAAAATATTAATAGATTACATTTTTCAAAACTGGAAACAAAAATAATAATAAAATTTCAGTAGAAGCCTCTTTACGTTTAAGCCAATAAAAAAAAATAATACCGCTTATTTTCCAAAGAAAAAACTGAAAAAACTTGTAAATGGCCCAAGTCTGACCGAAACGTCGTGGTAAGTTCCTCTCTCCTATGTGCCGGTTATTTGTGTCGACTTCCTGTAAATATTCTCCACGAATGGTGCATATTACTTTTATTTTTTTTAATTCCTAGGGGAAGGGGGAACAAATTTAGAATTTAGTAGAAAAACACAAGCTAAAATATTTATATATCAACGGTGATTGTTTCACAAGCAGTATACTTAACATTCCTTTCAGGTGAATACATTAAAACGCCATGAATACTCTGGTGGCCGAGTATCCGTCAGGAAAACAGTTGAGTCAGAACTTTCACCACTGGAAAAAATGTGTCATGCAGATTTCAGCACATATTTTCTTTCTGAAAGTTGAGTAATAAGCGTTTCTGATCTCCTATGAAGTTGAAGTATGCCAGTAGTACTCAGTACCAGTGGTACTGAGTACCTATGTGCTCAGTACTAGTGGTACTGAGCACCACTGATACTGTGAAGTTGACTTTCATAATTAAGTCAGTTTCCTGAGGTATGGAAGTCGCGGAGTCTATCAGTATATTTATATGCTGAAAATAATATACAATACCGACTGTTTGTTGATAATAGATTACAAATCTATTACCTTTAATATTGCCTGGGAGTACGAAAATAAGGATAATACGGTAAAAGTCCCTGATTTTCGTTCGGCCGATTATAATGGGCTTAGGGAACACCTGTCTAATCTCGATTGGAGTAACGTAGCAAGTGATTATATTGACGATGATCATAATCGCGATAACAAAGGGATCTCCTTTTATGATTTTTTTTCTTAATAATGTACAACGTGTACAGAGTATATATATTCTCCAGAATGACCCTAGATGGATTAATAATAGACTGAAGCACCTATTGGGAGAGAAAATAGGAATTTATAGCGTCAAAAGAGGAGGAGTTAACCTTGTTGACCAATATATTCATTTTAAGAGAGAAGTGAAAAAGGGGATTAGAAAGGCTAAACACGACTGAGAAATTAGAGTTGGTAATGAATCCAAAACTAATAATCCAAAACTAATAATCCAAAACTAATAATCCAAAACTAATAATCCAAAACTAATAATCCAAAACTAATAATCCAAAAGGGTTCTTTGAAGTATATAGGAAAAAGTCAGTGAAAAAGTGGGACCGCTGAGAATTGGGACTGGACAGCTGACAGGAAAGGATATATGTTCTTTATTTTATAGTTATTTCTTGTCAGTCTTTACACAGAAAGATATAAATGATATCCCAGAAATTGACAATTATTCGGTTCCTGTGAAAGTTAGTCAGCCATTACCGAGCGTATTTAATGTGCTCATCATAACTGGTGTTGTACCAGTTATGTGTAGTTAGCATCCCACACCTAGTCCCAAAAGATATTTTGAAGCCCATTTTCAAGGGATTAGAATAATCCCATGATAATATGAATCTATTTCCTTTATTTTTCCAAGATTTAATTGTCATATGTTGAATAAAGACAAACATGAAGTCCAATACTATTCTTTATACACAACATTTCGGCCACAAAGTGGACTTTATCAAGTACCGGATCTGTGAATTGATGAAGTCCACTGTGTGGGCGAAACGCTGTAAGTGGTCCCATTATATTGCATTTGTGTCTTTATCCATCACGTGGGTATTTTATATTTCTTTCCAAGGTTTTATGTTAACAGAGAAAGGCAAAATATATCTTGTCCAGGAACATTAACAAATTTATTTCAGTTTAAAGTAAGAACAAATTCAGTTATATTATTACATTGACTGCGACACTTTTGCATGTTATTCAATAGAAGTAAAAGTTGTCTATACAGCTTCATATAAGTAGTGATGCCACGAGACACGTTTGTGGCCTCTTCAGAGTCTCGGTAGAAACCGTGGTGATAGATTCCGACAGGTTGGTGATAGATTGCGACAAGTTGGTGATAGATTGCGACAAGTTGGTGATAGATTGCGACAAGTTGGTGATAGATTGCGACAGCTGCTTTAGAAACACACTTGAGCAAACACTTGGACATATTTATTACATAACATTTCGGCCCTGGGACCTTGATCACTTCTGGTTGCGATTATTCATTATTTTTGAGTTGATGGGGGTGACACTGCGGGAATCGCTCCTGCATATCCCTGTGCATATCTTTCTAGGTATGTTCGTCGAGAGATGATTGAAATTTGCATTTTTCCGGTTTAACGTTTTTTTTTTATTATTTGTGTATAGGTGAATTGCAGACTTAATGACCTGCATGCAGTCGAGAGTCTTTAAACCCAGCATAGAAGCTATCTTTTGTGTGAGACTTAATTTTAGGAAGGTCTACCAGTTTGATCTTAGTAACCATGTCTGTGTATCCCAGTGACATATCTATCGTCTTGTCACCTCTTCCTCGCTCTTTCTCGGTGCTACCCGACGAATGTGAGTGTTCTACTGGGAATGCCACAACGAGCACCAAAGAAGCATTGGCAGACGTGAGTGAGACATCCCTAGAAACCCCAACGAAGACCATCGAGAACGTCTTGACGAATTCTACAAGTGGTGTAATGCTACCTGGCGAATATGAGTCGACTACTCGGAGCATCACGACGGACGACGCAAAGGAAGGTAAAAACATTGTTGTTGTTGGGGATAGCCAGATTAGGTACATGGATAGGGCATTCTGCTTGAAGGACAGGAGTAGGAGGCAGAGAGTGTGTTTTCCTGGGGCAGGGATGAAGGATATTGTTAGCCGTCTGGATGACATCATGAGAGGTAATGGGAGCAATCCTATTATCTGTCTCAGTGCTGGAGGCAACGATGTTGGCAGACGTAGGAGTGAGGACCTGATTAGCAAGTATAGGTCAGCAATAGATATAATTAGGAGGAATTGTGGGAAACCTGTCATATGTGGCATTTTGCCAAGGAGAGGAGTTGGAAATGAATGGTTGTCCAGAGCAATTGGTGTCAATTGCTGGCTGGACAAATACTGTAAGGAAAATGCGGTAACATTCATTGACAACTGGGACCTCTTCTATGGCAGAAATGACATGTATGCCAGGGATGGGGTTCACTTATCTAGGTGTGGGGTGGGAGCACTGGCCAACGCAGTGGAGGGAGCTGTTAGGTCTTTAAACTAGGAATAGTTAGCGGTATGGGTTTCTGCGGGAAAACAGTGAAGTCTCAGGGTAGTAATATGAGTACTAAGAGAACTAGTAATAGGCAAAATGAGGTGGATATCGGAAAGCCAGTGGCACTAATTGACAAGGACAGTAATAGGTTTAGTGGAATAACAGAAAGGAGCAGGGATGATAAAGAGAAAGGAGGGTCCTTAAGTATATATTACACAAATAGTCGCAGTGCTAGGAATAAGATGGACGAGTTGAGACTAGTTGCTAGTGCAGGTAACATAGATGTATTTGCCATTACTGAGACGTGGTTTAATTCAAAAAGTCGGGACATGCCTGCAGAATGTCACATTCAGGGTTTCAAGTTGTTCCAAGTAGATAGAAGTATCGGGAAGGGGGGTGGGGTGGCACTGTATGTCCGAGATCGCTTGAACTGTTGCATTAAAACAGGTATTAAGTCTGAAGTAACACATACAGAGTCTGTTTGGATAGAATTTTCAGAGGGTCATGAAAAATTAACTTTAGGTGTGATATACCGTCCCCCAAATTTAGATAGGGACCAGGGAAGACTACTATGGGAGGAAATTGTTAGGGCCACAAGGCACGATAATGTAGTAATTCTAGGAGACTTTAACTTTAGTCATATTGATTGGAATTTCTTGACTGGGAATTTAGAATCATACGACTTCTTAGAAGTAGTTCAGGATTGTTTTCTGAAGCAGTTTGTGACAGAACCTACAAGGGGTAATAACCTGCTTGACTTAGTTCTGGCAAACAATGAATCCCTTGTTAATAATTTAGAAGTTTCAGAAGAACTGGGTGCTAGCGACCACAAATCAATTACATTTAGAATTGAATGGAAGTATGATAGTAGGGATAACTCGGTAACAGTCCCAGATTTTCGCTTAGCAGATTACGATGGGCTTAGAGAACACTTATCATCTGTTGACTGGGGTAACGAAGAGAGCTATCAATATGACAGTTTTCTGAACACAATACATGCTGCTCAAAGAACATTTATCCCTTATAAAGAAATTAGATCAAATAAAAATGACCCAAAATGGATGAATAATAGGCTGAAATATCTACTAGGGCATAAGAAAGGAATTTATAGGCGTATCAAAAGAGGCGAGGGTCATCTTATGAATCAGTATATTGACATTAAGAGGGACATTAAAAAGGGGATAAGAAAAGCTAAAAGGGACTATGAAATTAAAGTTGCTAGGGATTCTAAAACTAACCCAAAAAGTTTTTTCCAGGTATATAGAACAAAAGTCAGAGATAAGATAGGTCCCCTTAAAAATAACTATGGGCATCTTACTGACAAAGAGAATGAAATGTGCTCGATTTTAAATAATTATTTTCTCTCGGTTTTTACACAGGAAGACACTAATAATATTCCGGTAATTAATTTTTATAGTGGGCCAGAAGAAGATAAATTATGTAACATCATAGTCACTAGTGAAATGGTTGTGAAGCAGATAGACCGACTGAAGCAAAATAAGTCACCGGGTCCTGATGAGGTTTTTTCAAGGGTTCTAAAGGAATGCAAAATGGAAGTCTGTGAACCATTAACTAATATTTTTAATTTATCTCTTCAAACAGGTGTAGTGTCTGATATGTGGAAGATGGCTAATGTAATTCCTATTTTTAAAACAGGGGACAAGTCGTTACCGTCAAATTACCGCCCAATAAGCCTGACCTCAATTGTAGGCAAATTACTAGAGTCAATTATAGCTCAAATTATAAGAAACCATCTCGATAAGCATAGCTTGATTAATGATACTCAGCATGGATTCACAAGAGGCCGGTCTTGTCTAACTAATTTATTAACTTTTTTCAGTAAAGCTTTTGAGGCTGTTGACCACGATAAAGAATTTGATATTATTTACTTAGATTTTAGTAAGGCATTTGATAGAGTTCCGCACCAAAGACTGTTGAAGAAAGTAGCAGCTCATGGCATTGGGGGAAGAGTGCTCTCGTGGATCAAATCATGGCTCACAGACAGGAAGCAGAGAGTGTCCATAAATGGGGTTAAATCCGAGTGGGGATCAGTAACAAGTGGCGTTCCACAGGGATCAGTCTTGGGCCCGTTGTTGTTTATAATATATATCAATGATCTTGATGAAGGAATTACTAGTGATATGAGCAAATTCGCCGATGACACGAAGATAGGTAGGATAATTGATTCAAACGTAGATGTTAGGGAACTTCAGGAGGATTTAGACAAACTCTACTCTTGGTCAGAAAAGTGGCAGATGCAGTTCAATGTAGATAAATGCAAGGTTCTGAAGCTCGGAAGTGTCCATAACCCTAGCACTTATAAGTTAAATAATGTAGAACTTAGCCATACAGATTGCGAAAAGGACTTGGGGGTTATGGTAAGCAGCAACCTTAAACCAAGACAGCAATGCCTAAGCGTACGTAATAAGGCAAATAGATTACTGGGATTTATATCAAGAAGTGTAAGCAACAGAAGTCCAGAGGTCATACTGCAGCTTTATACATCATTAGTAAGGCCTCACCTAGATTATGCAGCTCAATTCTGGTCTCCATATTACAGAATGGACATAAATTCGTTAGAAAACATTCAGCGTAGGATGACTAAATTAATACATAGCATTAGAAATCTTCCTTACGAAGAAAGATTGAAGACTCTTAAGTTACATTCACTTGTTAGACGAAGAATGAGGGGAGACCTGATCGAAGTGTATAAGTGGAAGATAGGTATTAATAAAGGGGATATTAACAAGGTCTTGATATCTCTCCAAGAGAGAACCCGCAGTAATGGATTTAAATTAGATAAGTTTAGATTTAGAAAGGACATAGGAAAGTATTGGTTTGGAAATAGGGTAGTTGATGAGTGGAACAGTCTACCTAGTTGGGTTATTGAGGCTAGGACATTGGGTAGTTTCAAATTTAGGTTGGATAAGTACATGAGTGGGAGGGGTTGGATTTGAGTGGGACTTGCACATCAGAGCTTATTTCTTGGGTAGCATTGAAAATTGGGTTGGTCAAATGTTTGTTAGTGGGATGAATTGTAAAGGACCTGCCTAGTATGGGCCAACAGGCCTGCTGCAGTGTTCCTCCTTTCTTATGTTCTTATGTTCTTATGATACAAGAACATAAGAACATAAGGAAGAAGGAACACTGCACCAGGCCTACTGGCCCATGCGAGGCAGGTCCAAGTCAACTACAGGCTTAAGCCAATGCCCCAACCTAGTCCGGTCAGGTCACATTCACTTAAGGAAGGAGCAAGACATCTGACCTAGTAGCACAAGCTAGTCAGGTTCAACTCACACCCACCCGCACCCACTCATGTATTTATCCAACCTATTTTTAAAACTACACTCGGGAGTTTGTTCCACTCATCCACAACTCTATTACCAAACCAGTGCTTTCCTATATCCTTCCTGAATCTGAATGTTTCCAATTTAAAGCCATTGCTGCGAGTCCTATGTTAAAGTCACTGGATAGTGAACTATGCCATTAAGAACAAAGTTCCACTTAAATCTTAGTGTATTTAATAACAATCACATATAAGGAGCAATCAGTATATATAATAGTGGCAAAGACAGCTCATACCTGTGTAATAGAAAACTCGGTTCGAACCGAGAGACCAGGGTTCAGTCCAGGGAAGTTCGATATATTTAGCCAAAACTACCTACTCTTGCTTCCCATGCTCACTCAGTAGTAAATTAGTATTAGCGTCGTAGACGGTTCTTGTGAAGAGATCCAAGGAGCCCCAATTTTAAACCAGATAGTCGTCTCTCAACCCTTGAGTGGAGAGGACGTGCGCTGCTGCTGCCCCCTGGAGTTGTCTGGTGGCAGTATTATTTTCACCAACATGGCGCAGGCTCGCCGGCGCAGGGTAAATACAGTCTGCATTGTATTAACCAGTGGAGCTGTAACGGGGCCATCACTGGAGTTGCTTTTGCCTGCAATCATCAGAGATACCTACGGAATAGCCAAAGAGGAGATTTGTGGACTTGCATTGAACGGAACGAAGAGGATTTTTGTAAAATTTAGTTCGGCGACTGTGTATGAGGCAGTTGTGAATAAGTTTCAAGAGGTGGCCATACCAGTTAACCATGCTGTGACGGTGCGGCTGCATGATGTGTCCAGCTATTACACATGGGTTAAGATCAGGAATGTGCCGTTCGAGGCGGATGCATCTGACATCCGGTTCATTATGTGTAAATACGGCACAATACATACGATCACTGCAGGAAGGTGGTCAGTTGGCCAGTATATGGGGATACCTGAGGGTGCATTCTCTGTCAAGATGACGCTCAGACATCCAATTCCATCGTACGTGGTGATGGAAGATTTCAGGACTCAGGTTTTTGTAACATACGCTGGGCAGCGAAGCACTTGCCGTTTGTGCGGGTCGTATGATCACCTGGCTGCGCAATGTGAAAGAAGACGTGGTGATAGGGACCAGCAGCAACGACGAGATGTGGAGGAAAGGAGAGAGGATCAAGATCAACTGTTTTCGACTCTGCCTCAGCAGAGTTTGACATGGAGTGAGGAGGTTGAGAGGGCCGAAGAAAAGGAGATGGCGGGGGCTACGCGGGGGGACGACATCACTTCCCTGGACGTTGTACAAGTGCTTGATGAGGTCATCGCGGAAGCGAATGGTAGCGACGCGGAAACTACGATAGTGTCGACGTTTGAGAACATTTTGGATAATGAGAGTCCTTGTCCGGATGTTGGTACAGACCTGGATCATGGGTCTGCAGTTGAGGAGGGCGTGGTGACGCCAACCCAGACTGAAGTGTGTCGTAAGGATGCACAGTTGGTGAGAACTGTGGAGGTGGAGGTTCATCATGGCACTGAGCTGGATGACTTGATGCAGGTCGAGGGTATGACGCGAAAGCGCGCAGCAGTGCTTTCGGATTCCGACGACGTGCTTACGCCCGCACAAAGACCTGGGAAGAAAACATGGGCGGAAGCCATGCGGAGAGGTTCAAGTGGCGCCCAGGGGCAGGGGTTGGGTAAGGGTGGACAGAAAGGGGGGGGAGGGAAAAGGGTGCAATGAAACGATCAGGTGATAAGTCGGTAGTGTCAAGAGGGAAACCCCCTTTGTCGGTTTTAAGTGCCTGACTTTGAACATCAATGGCTTGAGGTCTCAGAGAAAGTGTGAGTGGTTCAAGGAATATTTGGTGCGTCATGACGTTGACGTTGTGTTCTTGCAGGAACACAATTATAGACCGGGTTATGAGTTGAAGGTGGATGGGTATAATGTGTATGTTGAGCATGCAGTCAGATTGAAAGGAGGTGTGGCCATTTTGGTGAAAGAAACTAGCCCGTTGGTTGTCAGGCATAGTGAGGGGGGAGAGGGGAGGGTGATTCGTGTGGATGGGTTATGGGGTCAGGTACAGATGACGTTGGTGTGTGTGTATGGCCCAGCAGAGGGAGATGTGAGGATAAAGAATAAATTCGTAAGGGACGTTCTGGTATATTATTTGCGTGGATTGCCGGGGGTTGCTGTGGTAGGAGGTGACTGGAACTGTGTGATAAGGAATAAGGATGTTGAACCGAGAGGGGCAGGGCATTGTTTGAGGATATTGGGAGAATTGTTATCCGGGATAGGATTGACAGATGTTGAGGGAGGTGAGGTGGTGGAGCACACATTTATTAAGCGTGGGTATGCGGCTAGGCTCGATCGATTATACGTTCCCAGGACAGTTGTAATACATAGTGTGAGGGTAATGGACGTAGTATTTTCTGATCACAGGGGTGTTTTGGTGGATATAGGTTGGGAGGGGTTGCCGAGAAGGTGTAAGGGGTTTTGGAAGTTGAATGTAAAGTTGTTGCAGCAAGAAGAGTATCAACAGTCTTTTGTTCAATTGTGGGAGGAGTTGGTGGCGCAGGCGCCTGGGAATAGTGAATTGGTTAGTTGGTGGGACTCTGTGGCGAAATCTCGTATTAAGGAATTTTATATTCGTAGTGGGAGGGAATATAACAGGTTGAAGTATGGGTACCAATCTTATCTTGAGGGACAGTTGAGAGCTTGCTACGAGCGTGGGAGTGCTAGTCATCCGGTGGATGATATTGAGGGATTAAAGGAGCGTATCAGGGATTTGCAAAATGAAAGATTTGATGGCGCGCGAGTTTTGGGTGGGCTGGAAGAGGTGTTATGGGGTGACAGGCCTTCGGCATGCGTGTTGAGGAAACAGCGTAAGAGAAGAGTGGCGACGGAGATGATGGGATTAACTGTTCATGTGGGGATGGGAGGGTATAGAGAGGGGCAGGTATTAGTAACGACAGAGGGTATGAGTGGTTATCTAGATGCATGGTTTAGGTCATATGCACAAAACGGAGGTATTCGAGATGAGGCTTTAAAGGAAATGGGAGGTTTCGTGCAATGTGAGATTGATGGTATGGATAGGGTAGCATTAGAAGGTCCGATCACGGAAAGTGAGATTTCGCACGCTTTGTCTGGTGCAAGTTTAGGTAAGGCGCCAGGTGTAGATGGGTTGCCTAATGATTTTTACGTTAGGAATTGGGAAGTATTGAGAGGATTTTTAGTTAGGTTATTCAATGTAATGAAGGATGATGGGGAAATGGGGGAGCAGCAAAGGACTGCTGTCGTGGTATTAGTTCCGAAAGGTGGACAGACTACAGTAGAGGATTACCGAGCAATATCGCTTATGTGTGGCGATTATAAGTTATTTGCACGAATATTAGGGAATAGAATAAAAAAGGTGATAGGTAACGTAATTGACAGAGGACAATATGGGGTACCGGGTAGGACAATGTATGAAGGGCATGGAGTTCTTAGAAGTTTTATAGAAAAGAGGGGGGAGTTGGGGGGTGGGGGTGTGTTGGCATTGGATTGGCGAGCTGCTTACGATAGTGTGGAGAGGGATGCGTTATGGAGGTTCATGCGTTGGCAGGGATTTGGGAAGGAAATTATATCTTGGGCGAAAACATTGTATCAGGGAGCATCTATGAGAGTACAGGTTAATGGAAGGCTAGGTGTTAACATTCAGATGGGAAGGGGTTTGCGACAGGGTTGCCCTCTATCGCAAATATTGTTTGCGTGCCTCCAGGATCCCTTTTATAGGGCAGTTAGGTGGAGTATCGCAAGTGGAGGGGTTAGTAATGAACGAGAGGGTCGGCCGGGTATTGTGGGTTATGTGGATGATACAACTGTATTGGTGAGGGATGAGAAGGATTTACACAAGGTTGGAAAGGTGGTAGATGTGTTTGGAGAGGCTACTGGGATGGAAATTAATGTGGCAAAGTCTAAGTATATGGACCTAGGCAATAACGTAAATAGAGATGGGACTGTAGGGCGTGGGTGGAGTGTGGTGGATCAGCTATTGATTTGTGGGATAGTGTACGCTAAGAATGATAGGGTCACACAAGAGGTAAATTCGATGCGCACCGTGGATGGGGGTATTGAAAAGATTGGGTGGTTTGAGGACGGCGCAGCTAACGTTGCATCAGAGGGTCATTGTGACGAACGTGCTGTTGTATAGTAAGATATGGCATGTGGTGGCAGTATACCCGCTGAGGCGGCGAGAGGTGCAACGGTTGCAACATGGGATTTTCCGATTTATATGGGGATCGGGTTGTGACTGGCTAAGTAGAGGGGTGGTGACGCTTCCCGTTAGCCACGGGGGGCTGGGGCTTATACATTTAGAAAAGCGTATGATGAGTGTGTATCTAAAACGCGGGTATTTGGGGGAGGTGGGGGTGAGGAAAGGGGGGCTAGAAAAACTGCGTATGGATATGCAACGATGGTGGGGGGGTAACGATTTAATGATTGGTGAGGCCATGTTGAGGGTTTTAATGACGGTGAGGGATCCGAAGAGCCTTAAATTGAGGATTCTTGAGAGGGTGGGGGGTGGGTCTGTGGTGGCGGCAGTTTAGGGGGCATACCCCATGTATGCGTGGGGGAATATCTGGAAATGTTTACGGCAATTGCGTTTTAAACCAGGAGTAAGGGAGGTAATGTTTAGGTTTCTACATGGAATCTTGCCGTCTGGTGTTAAACATAAGAACATAAGAAAGGAGGAACACTGCAGCAGGCCTGTTGGCCCATACTAGGCAGGTCCTTTACAATTCATCCCACTAACAAACATTTGACCAACCCAATTTTCAATGCTACCCATGAAATAAGCTCTGATGTGTTGTGTTATTTAATAGGAGACTAAGGGAGGGTGGGGAGTGCAAAGCGTGTGGATGTTCCGAGACTATTTTTCATGCGGTGTATTTTTGTAATTATTTAGAAGCTGTAAGGGTATGGTTAGGTAGGGTAGTTAGGTTAGTGGGTGGGGAAGGGTTACAGGTGTTAAGGGTGTTAAGTTTAGATATAGGTGGGATGAGTCAGATGGTGGTGAATGCGGTTGCGTATGTGGTTACTGATTTTATTTATACGTCTTGGGCTATGAGGGAAGTGGGTGTGGATGAAAGAATAAAGGTGTTAGCGGCCACCATTTATAGAACTAAGTGTCGCAATAAGGATCTTTATGGGGGAAGGTGGGAGACAGTGTTTACTGAGGGATACCGGAGTTTTAAGTTAAAGGATTTACGGGATTTAGGTGTAAAGGGGAAGCGACGGGCTAGTTTCTTGAGCGGAGATGTGTGGATGGCTTTTAAAGTGTGTGACTGGATTTGCACTGATACATTTATGCTTTTCCTGAGTAGTGAGTGTGGTGTGGGTGGTGTTTTTACACATGTGTTCCCTTTATGTCGTGAAGATTTTGGATAGTATATGTACGTAATGTACTGGAGCACTACATCATTGTGTGTATACAAGGTGAAAGAAAAGGTAGAATCTTAAAGTTTTTATGTGTGTGAGAATGACTGTTCGTTATTGTGAGAGTGCCTTCAAAGATGTTATAGAAAGCATATACTAAATGGTGTTGCTAAGGTATGCCATATGACTGTATCGAATATGCTGTGATACAAAGTCCGGGGTTTCCCTTCTTGTTGGATGCATTCTGTAAGAATTTCTGTATATCAGAAGGTTCGAAATTTACATAGCTGTAATGAGTAACGTGGTACAGTTTTATATTATGCGAGATTGTATTTTTGTACATAAGGCCTAACATATAATGTTTCAGCGGCCTGGTTAAGATTATATAGTACATGTCGTGTGACACTGTATGTGTAGGGTAGTGTTATATATTTTAAGTACACGCTGTTGTTTTCCCTTTGCTATTTTAATGTTTAAAGTCACATGTAAGAGTATATGTAAGGTAATATAAAAATGTATATTGATTTTGTGTAAATACGCAATTTCAGATGACTTTGTTGGATCAGGTGTGCATATGAGTTCAAGTAGCGGTGTATATTATGTATTAATACTGGTATAGGGTATATAGTGTATGAAGAAGTCTTGGGTGGATTGCACCCGTGTTGAGATATAGTGTGTATTATCCTTGTATGCTAGGCAAAGTTTTCATAATTGTTACTTAGAGTAAGTAGTATCCTGCACTCTTATAGTATGTCAATGTTTTGTAGGTATTTGAGGGGGGGGGGGTACCTTTTACTTCCAGAGCACATATGTACGACTTTATAAATGTACCTTTGGTGGGGGGTGGATGTATAGGTTTTAATGGCATGTGGTGAGGTTTTTACCTTTAAGAATTGTTTTGTATATAAAACTTGGCATAAGATGTTTAAGTGTGCTGAAGTAGATTCTCTGGATATGTTGTTGGTACACCTGTGTGAAGTTTCTTTTTCTTTTTGGGATGGTGTATACGTATGTTGTACTTTAATTTTGTTGTCACATGTTGATTGGTTTCGTAACATATTTGCTTACACGTATAATGTATACTGTATTTTAAATAAATAAAAAAAAAAAAATGTATAGGGGATGAGGGACCGTTTGTGTCAGCACAAAGTTAAATGTTTGTGTATTTTGACAATGTAATTTATAATTCTGGGTAAGAACTGATACTATGTTCTTTTATTTATTTAATGTATTGTATGGTTTTAAATAAAATATAAAAAAAAAAAATTTTAAACCAGATGTGTTTGCTGGAAGATCCGTGAGATGTATATCCCAGCCTCCTGTAACACACACATCTGTTTTTCCACAATAACATGCACAATACTGCCAATTGTTTTTAATAATAGAAAAGTAAGATTCCCTCAGCGTTAAAACTTGGAAGAGGCATTCTAAGGTTACGATACGAAACTAAACATAATCTTAAATACAAATATAAAAAAGCACAGGCAGATACTAGTATAGTTATCAACTTTCAAGGAATATACAAATGGCTGTTTTGTTTTTTTCTAGTAATTCTTAGTTATAGGCCTCCAGGGCTAATAACAGTAAGAAAACCTTCATCAGTATCACCTGGTTAATGAGACACCACGAAGTTATTTGGTTCTCTGGCTGTGTACCTGATAATTTAATTTTTGACCTCTTGCTGTCTATATTCTCTTTATTTTTGTTTTACTTTAAATACCTCCAGATCATGTATATGTTTCCATAAGTTCTGACGTTGACTCTCTAATCACTAAATAATTCATTAAGATCAGATATATAAGCTTTAAGTTTCTCAATGTTTTGGTTTAACACTGTGATCAAGTTCCATACCAAAAGATGCATTTATTGGACACAAATGTACCATATAAGTGAGAAATATTTAAGTGCAACATGTTTCAGTAATACAGGTGGGAAGTCATATCGATTTTTTCTGTGTAAGTAAGAGTTATTTTTCAGAACATCTGAAACGATGCAATTTTCTCAAGAAAACCCCACTCAATAATTTGGATAAAATTTACCGAAAACGATTTTTTTTTCCCGGCGACGTTTACGTTTATATCGCTTTATTTTCTACGATTTTTTTGCATATAGGGTTTACATATAAGGTTTGTGTAAAAGAAGATTTTGTTCTCTCACGCAAATGTGAAAGGAAACAATGGTGAAATATTGAAGAATATCCTCAAAGACTTACTGAAGCGCCTTAACTTAGGCTGAACTCTCTCATGTGCGGTGGATCATGATCTTACATGACACTGACGTGCAACTGATTTTATCATGCAATGTTGGTTTAGAAAAACACGTAAGCAAACACTCTCTACCTATATATATACTGGCTTTCAACCTCTGTATGTTAGAAGTGATCAAGGTCCCAGGACCGAAACGTTTTCTAATTAATGTCCTAGTGTTTGCTTACGTGTTTTTTCTAAACCAACTTGTTGGTGTTTTCACCATGGTTTATGCCGTCATGCAGTGTAATTACGCAGAGTCGTGTAGCATTATTATTATAATCAAGGGGGAAGCGCTAAACCCGGAGGATTATACAGCGCCTGGGGGGGGGGATGTGGAAGGCATTCAGGCTTAATTCGGGGAACTGGAGCACAGATCCAATTCCCTAAATCAAGAGCCCCTCACCAACATCAAGGAACCTTCCTTGAGGGGAGTCGTGTAGCAGCACATAATTCTGCGTAGCAGATGATGTCCATAGTATTGTTTAAAAATAAAACATAAGTGAAATTTCCTGGGAGATAAGACGTTCGAATTCAGTTGGCCGCCATCTTCCTGCATCCGGCCAGTACGAAAGTCCACGACTCCCACACCTCCTGCGTGAATTCAAATTACACTTCATGAATGTTGTGAGAGAGATTTGCTCAGGGAATACATTCTTGTGGCTTGGTTGAGATTAGGACGTACAATTGACTCCAGAAGTAACGAGATGCATTTCAACCTCTATGACCGAGAAAGATGTCCTCAACTTTTGTAATTACAGCCGTCAAAGATTTTCACGAACTGAAGACCAAATATCTTAGAAACAGAAATTTTTTGACGTGATTGTGTTAGGCCTTAAAGTTGGTTTTAAAACCATTTATTCACTTTACATTGCATCAGTAGTAGTGCCTGGAGCTGTAGCTCAGCACCAACTATGTGAAGTATTTATTAAATATGTCATCAAAAGGCAAATGAAAGGAGTTTTAGAATAAAGGAAGTCAAAAACTAGGAGGAAGTAAAAAAAAAACAGGTAAGTTTAGCAGAAACCTAGAAGCAGTTTCACCCAGGTGAAACGTCGTGCTAAACAACACAGCAGTTGCGGTAAACAAAGGCGGTTTCACTCAGGTGGGGAGACGCTGTGATAGACAAGAGTTTGATAACACAGGAGCAAGAGCGGACTGTGACCTTGGTATCAGTCTCAGGGTCGTGCGGGTGTGGCCAGCAGTCTGGACCAGAAGTAGATCATGGTAGACTGCTTAATGCACACGATTCCTGATAACTTACTGCATAAGAAGTACCGGAACTGAATCCACAGCCTCTAGCTGGGTTCAAGAACCCGAAAGAACGGCGGTTCTATTCCCAGTTCTTCCTACACAATCCGTTTCACGATAAAAATAGATGCTCTTCAACATTTCTTTTTATATAATTGAATTTACAAGCCCAGCTCTAAGGTGTTCTACCACCACATTCTACCCACCGGATGCAAACCACAACAGTCTTTTAATACCCAATTACCTAGTTGCTGCTAGGGGGAACAGGAGCAGGTGAAAGGTGACTTACCCACACGTAAAGAACAAGAAGGCACAATACCCGGTGGTCTGGTGGCTAAAGCTCCCGCCTCACACACGGAGGGCCCGGGTTCGATTCCCGGCGGGTGGAAATTCCGACACGTTTCCTTACACCTATTGTCCTGTTCACCTAGCAGCAAATAGGTACCTGGGTGTTAGTCGACTGGTGTGGGTCGCATCCTGGGGGACAAGATTAAGGACCCCAATGGAAATAAGTTAGACAGTCCTCGATGACGCACTGACTTTCTTGGGTTATCCTGGGTGGCTAACCCTCCGGGGTTAAAAATCCGAACGAAATCTTATCTTATCTTATCTTATCTTAACAATACACAACTCTCACATAGACAGAAACTTGTGGAGAAGTTTCCCTCCAACTTGTGTCTAGTTAATGGTCCAAGGCGGACCGAAACGTCGTCACAAGTTCATTTTTCCCATGTGAGGGTTGTATATAAAATAGGAAAGAGAGGCCCTGGTAAGTTGAATATTTTTAAATTTCAGGAGCCACTTAAGACTTCGTTGTACGAGAGACTGATTCACATACAGAGTGAAATGTGGAAGAGTCATAACAGCAGATCAAGGAATATCAGAGGCGGATATTCCTTGATCTAGGTTAATCTTGTCTAGGTTAATCTTGTCTAGGTTAATCTTCTCTAGGTTAATCTTGTCTCTCAGGATGCAACACATGACAGTCTTCTAACTTCCAGGTATCTATGTATTGCTAGGTGAACAGGGCAGCAGGTGTAAGGAAACATGCCCAAAGCTCCACCCGTTCCGGGGATTAATCCCGGACACCTCAGTGTGTGAGCTAAGGACGCTACCAACCAGGCGACGGATTCAAGGTGGCCAGAAATTGGGATGACTTACACAGCTCTATGAGAAAAAAGGACAGCTGACGAGAGTAGGCATTAGGCAATATGGTCGTAATCAAACAAGAAAAAAATTAGGAGAGTACAGCTTGAATACATATACCAGAATAAATGCACACTTGAACAACTGTAGAAAAATCTCCTCCATCTCTCTACATTAATCATTGAAAAATCCATTAACATTGTAGTTCATTAAATGTTTAATTATTTTCTCTCTGTATTGCCTTATTTATCTAATTCAACTTAAATATATTTTATACACTTAAATTATAAATAATTAGGTAAACAAATCAAAATATTTTACATGGATCATATATTTAACAGTAACATTAAAAAGCGTAAAATTTTTGACATAAAATAAACAGAGTCCGTGTGGCAACATGAGCTTGACTGACGTGACAGTAGTGGGACTAGGGAGTCAAGTACAAGTGGTGATACTCAGGGGGCTCCGTAGGTTCTGCTGGGAACCACAGCAGAGGTTCCAGCAGCCAAGCCTTCACCAGGAGTTTCACTGAAAGCTCCACCGGTAGAGCCTCCAGTAGAAGTTCCGAAGCCACCAGTTGAGCTTCCAAATCCTGACCCAGTGGAACCTCCAAAGTCTCCAGATGTACTTCCGAACCGTCCAGCAGGTGAACCACCGAAGCCACCAGCAGATGAACCACCAAAGCCGCCAGCAGGTGCTCCAGTAAACTGAGAGGCAGAGCCTGAAGCATCGTATGATCCACGTCCACCTGCAGCAGCTGCAGCAGCGTCTTCCTGACGAGCCTTCTCGATCTGGGCGATAGCGTGGGCGGGAAGAGGATGGGGCGTGGGCACCAGGTCAGATTCCACACGATAACCACCTTCATCTGCTACGAACTTGAAAACAGCGGGAGTTCCATCGGGGAAAGTAAATCTGAAACACAGTATTATTAGATTCATTATTATAACCGTTTTTATACATAAATTGCCATTCTAGAAATATAAAAGCATTTTTAAAATTTGCTGTTCTGCAATAGTATGGAGATTACTTACGACCATCCTCCCTGAGCTGCTACAGCGCCGGTTGGGCCCTGGGGGGCGCCCTGCTCCTGACGACTGATGCCATCACCAGTCTCGAAATTGAAGTTATAGTTGCCGGCCTGATCAGGTCCCTGACGTTCGTCAGTTAAGATTGGGACTACAGGACCTGAAGGGCTGTAACTTCCACTAGGAGATCTTCCACTACCAGCTCCATCAAAGCCTGCACCAGCAGAGCTTCCAAAGCCTCCATCAGCTGAACTTCCGAAGCCTGTACCAGTTGAACCTCCAAAGCCTCCAACGGCCGTTGAAGCTCCGAAGCCTGTACCAGCTGAGCTTCCGCTAAAACCGTCTGCCGAGCCACTATCAGAGGAACTCCCCAAGCTTCCTCCAGACACCCCTGGTGACCCTCCACTTACTCTGCTTGGTGTCCCATAAGACGCAGATGGGAGTTTCGCTGCCCCCACAAGAGCCACCAGGGTGCACATTATCTGCCGGGGATATTTTTTTAATGTTACTTCAGAAAATCCATGTAAACTAATTCTTTAAGGCAAAAGGATGTACTAGTTCTGAAAAAAAAAAACATTCAGAAATTTTGTGATTTGAGGTTAGCTTAAAAAAAATATTTTGTCAGACTTATTTAGTATCATCAGACAGGAAAAGAACTGAGTTGTAAATGTGATACCGTTGACCTTATGCAATATTTTACGCTTTTCAAATTTTCGCCCAAAATTAATAACTGTATAAATATTACACGGCTTGTGCTAATAAAGCTCCCGCTTCACACACGGAGGGCCCGGGTTCGATTCCCGGCGGGTGGAAACATTTCGACACGTTTCCTTACACCTGTTGTCCTGTTCACCTAGCAGCAAATAGGTACCTGGGTGTTAGTCGACTGGTGTGGGTCGCATCCTTGGGGACAAGATTAAGGACCCCAATGGAAATAAGTTAGACAGTCCTCGATGACGCACTGACTTTCTTGGGTTATCCTGGGTGGCTAACCCTCCGGGGTTAAAAATCCGAACGAAATCTTATCTTATCCTTATAAACCATTGTCAGCTTTTTTTTTTTTTTTTACTCTGGATGAAGACCGTCGGTAATACAACATTGACTAAAACTTAAATAAATAATATCTTTGAGATCCCGGTAGCTCCCCACGACGTTTTCTTTTGACGCATTCGATATTATCTTTATGTATTACATTATTTGTATTACTGTACATTATAATGGTTATGTTTTGTAAATAGACGACAATGTAATCTAATCTAACTTAAATAAATCTAAATAAGTACAACAAATTAGCTTAAAATAAACTGAAGAAATTTAAGCTTATTTTTGGAGGCCAGATTGACGTACAGAAAAGAATGCCGATGATTTTAAAAATCTGTCATTAACTAATTACACAGTATTGGCAGATAATTAATATTTATCTGACAGATCACGATATTAAAAAAAATTGTCATTATTCGCTAGTGTCCCGGAAATTTAAACAAATTATGTCATATTTAAAATTATCTCTCATATTATTTAAAATTATTTGTCATTTTTAAATTATCTGTCATATAATTTAAACAAAATTATCTCATATTCTCAGTGTTAGGAATCGTGATTAATAACCTTTCTTGCTTATAGTCCCGGTGTCCATTGAGTCAGTTGCATATAATTAAATGGCTATATTTATTACCATAATTTTTAAACGGGTGGACCGGTAAGCCAGCAGAAGGCTTCTGTCAGATGACCAAAAACTCCAGCTGCAAGTCATCGTATAACTAAGACTAGCATCAGGAAACTCTTGTCCTGTTTCCTGACAAACCTTACCTAACCTAATCTAACTCCATTGAGTGGCCCCATCATATCCCCAGAGACAAATAATTGCTTCCTACCTGTCCAACAGGTGGCTATCCCGACCAGCTGTAACTCTTGTCTTTGTTTTAGGAACATTCAGATAGGTTGAAACTTTTTCGGTAAATCATGAGGGTGTTTCAAAAGAACTCAGAAAACAAAGGCAAAAAATATTTGGGCCTCACGGAATCGCAATAACATGGCCAGGTGGCTAAGTGGTTAACACACTGGCATGTGAGTTTCAAGACTCACCTGCCAAGGGTTCAAGCCTCACCCGTTCCGTGATTTAAAAGAAAAGTTTAGGAAAGCTAGATGATATATATAAAATATTCTATACAAGTTTAGATGCCCAATACGAGAGAAACTGTATTATCATTGTCGTCAAAGATTTGTAAACATTACAGTATCAACATCTTTATCTTCTCCAGATGTTTTCCGAATATTAAAACGTCCCCAGCAAAATGATGAACTCACCAGGATCATGCTGGTGTGAGAGGTCAGAGCAAGTGGCGCTTCTCTCATGTGGGGACCTTTATATACCGGGCAGACTATCACCACCACCAAAGTGAAGGACGCTCTGAAAAGGCATCAGGTTAAAGGTTTATGTAAGACTTCGAACGAGTCTCCAGATAAGAAAGTTTTTATGAGGAAATGGCACTTAGCCATATTTGGCAGCACAGTAATTGCTAACTCTTTAAAACGTGATTATACGACAGATGATTAAGTTTTGAAGAAGGCATCGTTGATTAATTACGCTCATATTATTTGGTCCTTACAATGATTCAACACTTTCTCTATGGTTGGCTTCATAAACATAGTTGTCGTATATGCATCAACAAGTACATCATAACTGAAAAATTAAATTCTTGAGGATGATAAACACACAATCAACTAGTGAAGATCCGTATTATCCTAGCCAAAGTGTCTGTTAAACAGTATTATCCTAGCAACAATGTCGGTTAAGCAATATTATCCTAGCCACAATGCCGGTTAAGCAATATTATCCTAGCCACAATGCCGGTTAAGCAATATTATCCTAGCCACAATGCCGGTTAAGCAATATTATCCTAGCCACAATACCGGTTAAGCAATATTATCCTAGCCACAATGCCGGTTAAGCAATATTATCCTAGCCACAATGCCGGTTAAGCAATATTATCCTAGCCAAACTACATCACCTTACAATGTACCTATGTGACCAGTGCTATGTTCACCCTATATTACACCAACACGTATGTTGCAGGTAGTGTTGGGATACTTAACATTGTACCTAGGTAACATTGTTGGGTTATCATAAAGTATTGCTAGGTGCTACGAAGTCTTAGACTCACTTGACATTGCTTAGGTAACAGGTGATGTCTGGGGGGGCCACCGAGCGATTGGCACATCGCATTAGTAAGTGTAATTTATCTATTGTGCACTTCATACGTATCCTGTAGGGAGAAGTCAACATGGATTACAAAGGCACACAATAGGTCCAGGTCTCAGTAGTAGTAACCAGTTACCAGTAACCAGTGTACCAGTAGTTGACTCACTACCAACCGTCTCTGCCTGAGTCACTGTCTATTCATATTGTGCTGACCACAGCAGTATTCAAAGACCCCCTCACATATGGGTACTGTGGGCGGCCAGTCAGTTATACGAGAGAGAGCAGAGAGATAGGTACGGCTGTAAGGGCGCTCCCCACATTATCCGTAATATACGTACTACCAGCCTACGTGAGTATTACTTTACCCTATCCACGTGTTCGAACTCCCACATGATACAGGAACTATGGTTCAATTATCGCATCAAGAAAGGGGCAAATTAACTCAAATGATAAACAGGTTATTTACACTTATATTATTATAAGTGATAATAAATAGAATAATAGCTCATTTACGTAATGTTTCAAAGTTTCATAACACATTTCAAAGAACAGAAATAATCGTGGATATATGTTCGTCCTCAATAAAATTTTTTCGTTCACAGCAGCAACTGATAACTCATTTGTTGAGATCTGTAAAAATAAATGCCTCGCAGGCAGAAACTTGCAAATAAATGGTAGTATATGTTAATGAGTCTTCCTCTCACCAGGAAGATGTTGCGGCAGGCCGTAGGCTACGTTATTTCATTTTCTTTTTATCTTCAGAGATAACTACATTGCTTTCGCTAACCCGGAGAGTGCTCGTGACTTGTATGTTAATATTATTACTGGCCCAGAGCAAGTACATTGTTACTGGCCCAGAACAAGGACATTGTTACTGGCCCAGAGTAAGTACACTGTTACTGGCCCAGAGTAAGTAGACTGTTACTGGCCCAAGGTAAGTACATTGTTACTGGCCCAGAACAAGTACACTGTTACTGGCCCAAAGTACATTGTTACTGGCCCAGAACAAGTACACTGTTACTGGTCCACAGCAAATGCACTCTTACTGGCCCTTAACAAGTACATTATTACTTGCCCATAACAAGTACATTATTACTTGCCCATAACAAGTACACTATTAACGTCACTTACAGAGATATTAGATCCGTCTAAATACAAGAATCGCTGTCCTCTTCAGAGATTTAAACTGATGCATTTTTTTAGTGTCAAAAAGCCAGAGAATTTTATAGGTACAAGTGTCACTGAAAACCACAACAGTGAGAGTGCCAACCTGTGTATACAGCCCACCCTTCTAACCAAAGACGTGACACTGTTGTAAAAACAGTCAAGCAGGTGACTGTTGAAGGTTCTGTTACTATACCCACACTCACTGCCTCCCTGTTTTCTGTTCACTCCGGAGACATTGTTATCGTCTATCTTATATTTATATTTTTTTCGTTGTGGTATGTAATAGTTTATTAACGTTTATGGATACAAGACAAACTAACCTACCTAACCTGACTCAGAAACATGCTGGAGGCCGTATGTGAAGAAGTGACTTAATTGCTCGGAGGATGAATTGATCTATTAGTGAAAGTACACAATACTGAGTGACGACCAGTGTATTAATGAATGTAGCAAACACAGTGACGACCTGTGTATTAATGAATGTAGCAAACTCAGTGACGACCTGTGTATTAAAGAATGTGATGAATGGTTTTGAAAACCTACAAGTTGAAGAATTGAGACACTTATGCAACATATGGGAATCTTTATTGAAGAAACGTTTCGCCACACAGTGGCGAAACGTTTAAGCCACTTCTCTGGCCCCATGTTGTACTTCCTACAAGAGTGATGGACTGGACACATCGATTCCAGGCTGAGGGACTGATTACCTCATTCTCCTCCTCTCCTTACCCATTTCTACTTTGTATTGGACTGATGAAGCCACTGTGTGGCGAAACGTTTCTTCAATAAAGATTCCCATATGTTGCATAAGTGTCTCAATTCTTCATTAATGAATGTAACACAGTGACGACCAGTGTATAAATGTATATAACACAGTGACGACCAGTGTATTAATGTATATAACACAGTGACGACCAGTGTAATAATGTGTATAACACAGTGACGACCAGTGTATTAATGTACATAACACAGTGACGACCAGTGTATTAATGTATATAACACAGTGACGACCAGTGTATTAATGTACATAACACAGTGACGACCAGTGTATTAATGTATATAACACAGTGACGACCAGTGTATTAATGTATATAACACAGTGACGACCAGTGTATTAATGTATATAACACAGTGACGACCAGTGTATTAATGTACATAACACAGTGACGACCAGTGTATTAATGTACATAACACAGTGACGACCAGTGTATTAATGTATATAACACAGTGACGACCAGTGTATTAATGTATATAACACAGTGACGACCAGTGTATTAATGTATATAACACAGTGACGACCGGTGTATTAATGTATATAACATAGTAACGACCGGTGTATTAATGTATATAACACAGTGACGACCAGTGTATTAATGTATATAACACAGCGACGACCAGTGTATTAATGTACATAACACAGTAACGACCAGTGTATTATGTATATAACAGTGACGACCAGTGTATTATGTATATAACAGTGACGACCAGTGTATTATGTATATAACAGTGACGACCAGTGTATTATGTATATAACAGTGACGACCAGTGTATTATGTATATAACAGCGACGACCAGTGTATTAATGTATATAACACAGTGACGACCAGTGTATTAATGTACATAACACAGTGACGACCAGTGTATTAATGTATATAACACAGTGACGACCAGTGTATTAATGTATATAACACAGTGACGACCGGTGTATTAATGTATATAACATAGTAACGACCGGTGTATTAATGTATATAACACAGTGACGACCAGTGTATTAATGTATATAACACAGCGACGACCAGTGTATTAATGTACATAACACAGTAACGACCAGTGTATTATGTATATAACAGTGACGACCAGTGTATTATGTATATAACAGTGACGACCAGTGTATTATGTATATAACAGTGACGACCAGTGTATTAATGTATATAACAGTGACGACCAGTGTATTATGTATATAACAGTGACGACCAGTGTATTATGTATATAACAGTGACGACCAGTGTATTAATGTATATAACAGCGACGACCAGTGTATTAATGTATATAACAGCGACGACCAGTGTATTAATGTACATAACACAGTGACGACCAGTGTATTATGTATATAACAGTGACGACCAGTGTATTATGTATATAACAGTGACGACCAGTGTATTATATAACAGCGACGACCAGTGTATTAATGTACATAACACAGTGACGACCAGTGTATTAATGTATATAACAGCGACGACCAGTGTATTAATGTACATAACACAGTGACGACCAGTGTATTATGTATATAACAGCGACGACCAGTGTATTAATGTACATAACACAGTGACGACCAGTGTATTAATGTATATAACACAGTGACGACCAGTGTATTATGTATATAACAGCGACGACCAGTGTATTAATGTATATAACACAGTGACGACCAGTGTATTAATGTATATAACACAGTGACGACCAGTGTATTAATGTATATAACACAGCGACGACCAGTGTATTAATGTATATAACAGTGACGACCAGTGTATTAATGTATATAACACAGCGACGACCAGTGCATTAATGTATATAACACAGTGACGACCAGTGTATTATGTATATAACAGCGACGACCAGTGTATTAATGTATATAACACAGTGACGACCAGTGTATTAATGTATATAACACAGTGACGACCAGTGTATTAATGTATATAACACAGCGACGACCAGTGTATTAATGTATATAACAGTGACGACCAGTGCATTAATGTACATAACACAGTAACGACCAGTGTATTAATGTATATAACACAGTAACGACCAGTGTATTAATGTATATAACAGTGACGACCAGTGTATTATGTATATAACAGTGACGACCAGTGTATTAATGTATATAACAGTGACGACCAGTGTATTACTGTATATAACACAGTGAAGACCAGTGTATTACTGTACTAAACACTGAGCTCCAAACCACGGAACGGGTGGGGCTTAAACCCATGGCGAGTGAGTTATTACGATTTCACAAGTCATTGACTTCCAAGAATTTACAGTAGAAGAACAATTAAGACAAACTTGCCTGAAATTTAACAGGAACTCAAGTATTTTTTTATAATAACACACGAAATAAAAGTATTAATTGATAAGGTGTGAAAAAATCAATAAACTCATAAACCGCTAAACCACAAATTTTACTTGTATTGCATCAATTCCAAAATAAAATTATTTCATAGAGATTCAGTTCTTCTAAAAGTACAAAAGTATACTTAATAGTTAATTCGATATTGATGAATATCCAAAATTTTCGAAAAATAAAATATATATACCTAGTTTAATGAATCTTATTGTATTCAGCTGGCCCAGTGGCTTACGCACTGGCCTGGTGTTCTGCGCCACGAGTTCAAGCTCCACCCATGGTTTATCTAAAAATATTTCGTTCTGAATATTAATAAATCAGTGGTAAGTAGCTCGATAGAAGGCACTTAGCATCGGTATGTAGTGAATACATGGTGTGTATACTTTAGAAAACCGTCAAGTTGAATGAATTACATGTGCAACATTTGGGAATCTTTACCGAGAAAACGTGTCGCCAGTCAGTGGCTTCTTCAGTCGAATATAAAGATAAACGGTGGAGGAACAGGAAGAGTTTGAGGTAGTCAGTCCCTCAGCCTGGAGTCGATGTGTTTAGTCCATTGATGGAGAGAGCACGTCGACTCCAGGCTGAGGGACTGATTACCTCAAACTCCTCCTCATCTTCCACCTTTCTTCTCTGTATTGGACTGAAGAAGCCACTGGCTGGCGAAACATTTTCTCACTAAAGATTCCCAAATGTTACACAAGTGTCACAGTCTTCAACTTGTGCCGAATATATTAGAATATCGTCACTAGGCTGCTGACTGACTCGCCAAGAAAACAGGAAAAGCCAGTTGGATCCTACACCTCTGGAAGGAAAATGAATCATGTTTCTCTCAGTATGTTTCATTGTGAAAGGAACTGTAAAAGACAGTGAACACCTCCCCCCCCCCCCACATACCATTGACCCATTCGAGTTTACCTCATGCAATTTTTTTTTTTTTTTAATATTTTTATGAGTATTATTTATATTGCATTATTATTATTGTATTATCATTGTATTAATATTACTATTATTGTATGATTATTATTATTGTATTATTATAATTATTATTATTATTATTATTATTATTGGTGTTGTATCTGAAGTTATCTCTCTTAGTAAAAGTCAGTTTCCTGGGGAATGAAAGGTGTGAGCCATCAACACATTACGTATTTTCCTTTTAATTGCGTCACTCCCCCTGGCCTTATTTTATGCCAAACAAAACTGGCACTGACAGACAAATACATATTTTTGACCTTACGACTCTGCTGTACCGGTGGAGGTAGGCAACTGTATAGCAGTAGTACTAAGCTGTTTTTTAATATCACGTGTCTCTTCTCTTTCTCTCTCTCTGTCTGTCTGTCTCTGTCTCTTTCTTTCTCTCTCTCTTTCTCTCACCCTTTCTTTTTTCTTTTTTTTACACAGGGTTTGACAAGGTTACGGATCCTTAGCTTTACTGACAAGCTATTTACAAGTTGTAATAAAGTTGGTAGAATTACCGACAATATGTAAAGTAAAAGGACACAAGTGCAACTAATGTGACATTTATTGTGGCAACGTTTCGCTTTCCAGGAGCTTTATCAAGCCATTACAAACAATACATGGACACAGAGGTTATATAAAGGCTCAGAGTGAGGTGAATACTAGTGAGGTACCATTTAGATGTTCACTAGTGGTAGAAGTAGTAGTAGTAGTAGTAGTAGTGACAAAAGTAGTAGTAGTAATACAATATGGTAGAGCAATTAATTCGTACATGAGTAAAAGGATATAAAAGCTATTACTTGGGTAACATAAAAATAGGTTGGACAAATATAGACTGGAAAGAGGCAGATTGTTTCAGTGTTCACTCTCTGTAATGTGCTTTGTGTAGTATAACAGGAGAGACTATGTGATGGCAGGGTTTACTGTTTTCAGGAGGATTCTTGCTAAGACTTCAGAGATGGTGAAGCTGCCGTTGTTTTGTTTAATTGTATTCGAAACAGCGATCAGTGCTGATTCGAGGCACTTGCGTCTGCGGTAATTAGTTTCTTTAATCACTAATTGGGCGTCTCTGAATTTCATGAGATGATTGGTAGAATTTCGATGTTGTACACAGGCGTTGTTCAAGTTATCGTTCCTACATGCGTAAATGTGTTCATTGAGGCGGGTGTCGAGGTTTCTTGCTGTTTCACCTACGTAAATCTTGTCACAGCCTCCACAGGGTATAGAGTAAACTCCTGCGTTGACTGGTTCGTGGTGCTTGGATTTTGTTCTGGTTAGATCCTTTATTGAAGTGCTAGAAGCGATGGCGACTCTGGTGTTAGCTTGTGAAAGTACTTTTGAAACGTTCAGTGCAACCTGGCTGTTGGGAAGAATTTTTTTTTTTTTTTATTTTTATTTAAAAGGACACAGTACAAGATATAAATAAATAAAAGAACACAATAATTAACCGTTTGCAAATACAATGACCTACCATCAACCCCATAGCATACCACAAGTGTTACATTCATATTGTATTAAATGATATACCATCACCGAACAATGAAAAGAACAGGATAACACCTGCTCAGAAAAAACATTAACAAAGTCTAAACCTACAAATTATGCCTGTTATACAGTACAGTAAGACCTCCTTGCACAAAGTACACAGATGATATGATGCAGCATACGAAGGATAAAATTATACATTACAATATTTAAACAAAGGCTAACCTAACCCTACAATAAAATTGCAAAGACATACCACATAATACTTCCCGCAAATAGCAGGAAACTCTTAACATAATAAAGAGCGAGAGAGCTCCAGCACCGAACAAAAAAAAAAAAATTAGCAAAAACCAAAAACTCAAAATTTATGTCTGTGTCCACATAAATCCCCCACAACTCTGTACAATTAGAGCCCTTGCACAAAGTGCACAATAAATATTATTTAACATACAAAAATTAAAATTATGCAGAACATTAATTTAAACATTAGGCAAACCAAAGCCTACAATAAACATTACATTGGTACATATCACAATGAAACTCCCCACATAAACACTGGGCAGGAAACACCCTCAAGTAAAAGACATAACATTATATACGCAAGTACAACCCATACAACTAACAAAATCCTAACATAAGGTATCAAAACTGTCTAGTTACAGGGCATAAAAACCTTATCTCCCTATTTGAAACACTAGTACATCATTGCTGATTTTTTTTTATATAAACAGTCTAAAAGATAATATATAAACAAATAATTAGCATATAATTATAATTCTCATTGCCTAAAGACTCGCCGCACTTACTTCGTGCCGGCACATACTACCCCCCCCCCCCTTTTCCCTATTATCAATGTTATTATACTGAGCGTTATCATGGGAATAAAAATTCCTCATGCACATACAGTAGTCATAATTAAAAATATTGACATACAAGTTCGTACATGTTCCATCCTTGTTTTTTCCCCAATAACACCATTGAACAAAACCAGTTAATCTCACGGAAACCCCATTAAGGGCATCGCACAATAAAATTGTCCGCTCCTAACCTAATACCTCACTATTCATTATAATTCATATTTCATTACATAACATGATTAGGTACATAGAAAAAGGTGTCATATTTGATTATAAAATTGACTAAGCCAAAGATCATGATTTCATATATAAACATAGCAGAAAATTTTCCCCACAAAGCAACTGTGCAGGGTCACAGCACTTCACAAACATAAGTTATACAACGATCAAGTTAACTTGTGTGCTTATCTTAACATCATTCTGCTCTAAACCCGAGATCCCAAGGTTTAGTCATCATGGTTTTTAAGGTTATCCTGTATGCAGTGAACATAACCATAGATTCCAAATCCTCATTCATCTCCCTTCCACTCTATCATAACCCTCCCACCATCCACACTACAAAGAAGCCTAAACCAACCCACCCTCATGTATCCCCCGGTAGGAGACCAACCCTTTGCCCGCCCCCTGGGTTCATGAGGAGAAGGCCCCCCACAGTGAGATTCCGGTAACCCTCCGAAAAGCTAACTACCCACCTCCTACCATAGACTTGCCTATTCCTACACATAGTTCTATAAAATCTCGCTGCTAACGCTTTTATCCTCAACTCTCCCCTAACCTCCCTCATCCCCCAAGATACATGTAAATAATCCGTCATAACATACATTAAGGCTCTACCCACATCACCCGGCACCCCAGTTACATCCAACATTAAGGCCCGTAGGAATGGCCATTGCCCCCCCCCCCTCCCCCAAAAAGTCTGATAACTCACCATCCATAACCTCACCCCCTCCAAAGAGGGACAAAAATATACCGCATGAAAGGCCGTTTCGATGTCCCCACAATGCAAGCATGAGTCCTCTCTCACAAGACCCATTTTATATAACACATCCCTAGAGGCCAATATTCCCATCAGAAAACGATATACTAACTCTCGTACCCTCGCTGGTATTCTAAGCAAGCCAAACTTCCTCCATATGCTTATCCAGTCTTATGTTGGATATACAGCAAGTCCCTGTAAGACACCCTTGCCTACCACAGCACCCACCATTCGTTTGACCTTTAACGTGGACACCTGTTTAACATGTAATAAAACCCTCAACATATCCTCACAATACCTCAAATCCCTTCCACACCACCATCTTCGTGCATCCTCCATTACCCTACCTACCCTGACTCCTCTATTCCCCCCAGTCCGGATATATCTTTGTTTAATATATAAAGCCATTACTCTATGACCCAATGACATCAGGCCAAGACCCCCACGTCTCCCCTCCGTCATCACCACGTCCTTGCTCAACCATGCCCTCCCAAACCCCCACACATACCTTAGAACCTTCCTCTGGATTTCTGCAATATCCTCTGCTCTTAAAGGGAACACCTCAGCCACTCCCCACACCTTACTGTAAACCAGAGAGTTGACCACTAAAACTCTCTGCTGTAATGTTACGTCCCTAGCCCTTAAGCCTCCTAGCCTACCCAAAACCCTGCTCGTAACTAATTCCGAATTTATCTTCCTACTCTCCTGCACTTCCGCCATGTACCATATTCCACAAACCTTAATTCTGTCCACTACTGACCATCCCAACCCCTCCCCCAAGCCCCCTCCCACCCAATCCCCCACCTCTAATAGTCTCGACTTCATTAAATTAACTCTCATACCCGTGGCGTCCCCAAAAATCTGAATGATTCCACCAACTTTCCTTAGATCTTCCTCATGCCTTACCAGCACAGTAGTATCATCTACGTACCCCACAATCCCCCCCCCCGCCCACCCCCCTAATCCCATGTTCATTCATCACCTCATCCACCAGCCCATAAAATGGATTCTGTACGCAGGCAAACAATAACTGAGAGAGTGGACAGCCCTGCCTCAAACCTCTCTCCATCAGTACTGGGTCCCCCAACTTACCATTAACCTGTACCCTAATAACTGCTCCCTCATACAAGGTTTGCACCCATCTCACCACCTTCTCCCCCAAACCCAACTGTTCCAAACAAACTTTTAAGAAATCCCTATTCACACAATCATACGCATTAGCCCAATCTAATCCAAGTATTCTCCCTCCGGTGCAGTCCTCAATAAAATCCCTTATGTGACTATGCCCGTCCCTCATACTTCTTCCCGGAATGCCAAACTGTCCCCCATGTACCACTGATCCTAGAACCTTCTTCAGTCTATTGCCCAGAATTTTAGCATAAATTTTATAATCTGCACACATTAAGGATATTGCTCTATAATCATTCAATACTTTCCCGGCCGGGCCACCACTTGGAAAAAGCCCGGGCCGGGAGAATACCGGCGAATCTTTAATAATAATAATAATACTTTCCCATCCTTCTTCTTCGGCACCAACACAACGATCCCTGTTTTCTGGGTCTTCCCCATCCTCCCACTGCTCCACATATGATTCAAGACTTCCACTAACCCATACCTAATGCATTCCCAATAAACTCTATAAAAATCATTTGGTATTCCATCAATGCCCGGCGTCTTACCCTGACTCATCCCGTAAACCGCCTGCCCCACTTCCTCCTCACTAATACTACCCTCCAGCATTTCCCGTTCCTCTTGTCCCAATACAATAGTATTCTGCATAACCCCAAATACCTCCTCATTGACAACTTCCTTGTTCCTCCTCCATTTCTCCCTAAACCAATAATCAGCATAACCACTAATATCATCTGTATCAGTAAGACCTTGACCCACCACATAACCCCCCCCTTCATCAGCGACCACTAGATGCGCTATGGTAGTCACCATCTGCCTTTCCCTAAATTTTCTCAGGATATAACCTGATGGTCGATCACCCTTTAACACCTCTAATCCTGCCCTAACTCTAATCGCGTTAAACCTTTCATTATGTAATCCTTCAATCCTACTCCTTAAGCCATCCACCTCACCTCGCACATCTTCCCTTCCCCCCGTCCCCGTCGTAAACAGCATTCAGCTGTCCCTCCAGGTAGTTTTGCAAACCATATCTCCACCTTGCCTGTTCCTTTCCACGTATCCTAAAAAACTCTGCTATTGCTGTCTTTGCCTGCATCTCCCACCAGTCAAGCAAATCCATCCCACCATCCCTACCCTCCCAGCAATGTCTCCACCATTCCTCAAAGGATGAGGCTTCATCCCCCTCCTGCAGAAGCCTCACATTCAATTTCCAATACCCAGCATATATGCGTACTATACCATCCACCCGCAGATCAGCTATCACCGCCCTGTGATCCGAAAAACCGACATCAAAAGCCCTCACTCTCTCCACACCAATCCCCTGCATCACATATATCCTATCTAACCTCGCCCCATAATTCCCACGAATAAACGTGTGCTCCACCCCATACTCCCCCCTACCCACCACATCTACAACTCCTACATCCCTTAACACATCCCGTAGTGCACCCAAAACACATCCTGCCCCCCTCGGCGTCACATCCCCATACCTAATCACACAGTTCCAATCACCTCTAAGTACAGTTATGGAAGGTAAACCCCGCAAATAATACATCAAAACATCACGAACAAAATCAACTTTGACTCTAACATTGTTACATGCCGGCATATATACACCAATGAAACATACTCTCCTCACCCCCCAGTGCCCATCTACCCTTACAACAAGTTTGTCGTAGACGCCGGTACGATTCAGTTTCAGGAAGACTCTGGTCATCCCATTCAAGGCAACACCATATACTTCCTCGTTGGGGACGCCATAGGCGTCCCTGATGATAGCAGGTAGCAATGTATGCATCGTTGCTCCAGTAAGCGTGCCACGTACCAGCTGTATACAAACAGTGTTAATCCGCTGTCCCACTCGGTACGCCATTTTGTCTTCTAGTTGCTAAAGGTCACCACCAGAGGGCAGGTGTAGCTACTAGGCGTGCGTCCTCTCTCCCAGGAGGTCGAGAGACGAATGTTGGGAAGAATTATAACTTTGTTGGGAGTGGTGTTGGTGCTCTTCAGATCATTAATTCTCCACAACCTCTGACAACCTCAAATTCTACGACTTCAAGGGTGATGGACTGATTACATCGTCTTCACATCTCTACTGTTCCTGCCTTCTTTCTGTATTCGACTGAAGAAGCCTACTGTGTAGGCGAAACGTTTCGAAATAAAGTTGCCTAACTGTTGCCTATGTGTCTTACCTACCAACCTGTCGGTATTGTATACCATTTTGATGTTCATCTTGTCAGACACTGCAACACATGGCATCTTGGTACAGAAAACACCTTGGACAAACTTTTCAAGTGAGAATTGTTGGATCTGAGGGGGACATGACCTCTCAGTGGCTACATTCTCACTACTACTACTACTACTCTGCACCTCTCCTTCCGACAGTATTTAAGTCTCCGCACTGTCGCTTGATCTTCAGATAGTTCCTGACTATGGAACTGAACTTCTCCAGGCTGAGGGACTGACAACCTCAAATTCTACGACTTCAAGGGTGATGGACTGATTACATCGTCTTCACATCTCTACTGTTCCTGCCTACTTTCTGTATTCCACTGAAGAAGCCTACTGTGTAGGCGAAACGTTTCGGAATAAAGTTGCCTAACTGTTGCCTATGTGTCTTACCTACCAGCCTGTCGGTATTGTATACCATTTTGATGTTCATCTACAGCTCTGTTAGAAAACCAGTACTTACCTATGTCCTTTCTAAATCTAAATTTATCCAACTTAAATCCATTATTCCTGGTTCTTACCTGGTTCGACACCCTCAGTACTTTATTAATATCTCCCTTGTTTATGCCCGTCATCCACTTATACACTACAATGATATCTCCCCTCATTCTACGCCTCTCCAGAGAGTGGAGATTTAAGGCTTTGAGTCTATCTTCATACGGGAGGTTCCTTACACAGTAAATCATTTTAGTCATTCTTCTCTGTATGTTCTCTAATGAGTCTATATCCATCCTGTAGTAAGGGGACCAAAACTGAGCAGCATAATCCAAATGAGGCCTCACTAGTGATGTATAGAGCTGTAAAATAACTTTTGGACTTCTGTTACTTATACTTCTTGAGATAAATCCAAGTAATCTGTTGGCCTTGTTGCGCACACTAAGGCACTGCTGTCTTGGCTTTAGATTTCTGCTTACCATGACTCCCAAGTCTTTTTCACATTCTGTATGATCAAGCTCTACATCACCTAGATTATAGCTTCGAGGGTTATTTTCATTACCAAGGGCAAGTACCTTACACTTATCCACATTGAACTTCATCTGCCATTTTTCAGACCAAGACATTAATTTGTCCAAATCGTCCTGGAGTTCATTGACATCCTCCTCAGAGTGAATTATACGGCCTATCTTTGTATCATCAGCAAATTTACTCATGTCACTCGTAATCCCTTCATCAAGGTCATTAATGTAAATTATGAACAAGAGAGGGCCTAAAATTGATCCTTGTGGAACGCCACTAGTGACTAATCCCCATTCAGATTTCACTCCATTAATGGTAACTCTCTGCTTTCTATTGGTAAGCCATGCCTCAATCCACGCTAGAACTTTACCTCCTATACCATGAGCTGCCACTTTTCTTAAGAGTCTCTTGTGAGGTACTCTATCGAAGGCTTTACTAAAATCCAAATAAACAATATCATATTCCTTATCTCTGTCAACTGCCTCAAATGTTCTATTGAAGAACGTCAGTAAGTTTGTCAAGCAGGCCTCTTCAAGGGGGGCTCCTTGGCGTGGTGAAGAGGCTCTTGGTCTGAGGAATTAGACCTATCGGTCTTCTTCCTCAGACCGAACCTAATTACCCCCCAATCTCCCCTCCCCTATCCCATCCTCCCCATCCTCCCCTTTTTCCTTTCCTCCTCCTCCTCCCCACTCCTCCCTTTTGCCCTTCCTCTTTTTGTCCTTTGGGATTTCTCCCACAGGCACGCTAGTTCCTAGGTAGAGGAAAGGACACCGGGGTCGATCCCATTCCGTTGAGGTTTCTTGGCGGTGGCGTAGTTTGCCGTGGAATCTGGATTGCCTAGGGATGTCCCGATCCCTCTCCGGTATCCCGGAGTAGCTTTGGGTGTCTTTTGGGCGACGGGTGTATCTCTGGAAGCCACCTTTCGGATTCCGGGGGTGGTGGCTGAAGGAGGTATGCTTTGTGGCGGATATCCGGCCGCCCTCTCTTTTGTCCACCGAGGTAGCTCGGCAGATGTGAGGTTGCTATCCCAGATTGCTGGTTTACTGGCATGAAGGGTAGGGTATGGCACGGGTTCCATGCTGCATCTGCGCTACTAGCGGTGTCGAGTCCTCTTGGGCGCGGAGGGAGATTTCTGGCCCTTTCATTCCTCCTAGGAACTATCCCTCCCCGGTCCCCCCTTTTTTTTTCTTTTTTTATTTTTATTTTCTTTTCTTCTTTCTTTTTTTTTCTTAAAAACAAAAAGAAAGAAGTAACCTAACCATGGCAGCCCTAGTCCATGAACCTGGTACCCCCGGGCCCCTTCTTGATACCGCACCCCGTTCTGACCCCGCCTCGTCTTTGGACCACTCTTCAGACATTCCTCATGCCTCTGTACCTATTGCCGGTGCTGTTTCCTCACCTGCTTCAGGTACTGAGGCCTCGACTGACTCCTTCGATTTATCAGACCTTCGCTCTCCTCTGACTATGCTTCCGGCCTCTCCCTCTACGGTGCGGCAATTTTCAAATCGCCGACCCGTTCCACGTCGGACCAACTCTGGTCCCACGCCTAAACGTCAACGACAATTACCTGCTGATGATACTTCTCCACCTTCACCTTCTCGTTCTTCTCAGAAAAGATCGACACGTCCTTCACTACCTTTCCACGCTCAGTTTCAGACTGAACAGTGGACTAAATTCTTCACTTTACGACCAACTTCCTCTACTGCCTATCTTTCTGACCATAGTATTGGCAAGGCACTCCTACGCCATGTTGGTAAAGATATTTCTTTTCATGCTCTTAAGAGCGGTACGCGCATCATTACCGTACAGAATGCTACCCAGGCTCGTGAGCTCTCTCGTCTTTCCCATATAGATACTGTTCCTGTCACCCTTGAAAAACATCATTCCCTCAATTCTTGTAGTGGTACCGTTATTCTGCCCCATACCATAGTTCAACAAAATTTCCAGACATGTGGCACCGACATTCTAGAACAGCTGGAACTCCAAGATCTCCCAATCCTCAAGGTAGACACTTACGTTCTTCCTGCCCGTGGGCGGAGACGATACCCTAGCAATGTGGCTCGTTTAACTTTTGACAGCCGAGAACTCCCATCCTCAGTTTATATAGCAGGACATCGGTTACAAGTTCGAAAGGTGATCCCTACACCACAACAGTGTAGAAATTGCTGGCGATTTGGCCATCCAGCGAAATATTGCAGATCTATCGCCGAATGCCCAGTCTGTGGTGCCGATGACCATTCTAATCCATCTTGCAATCGATCTCCCTCTTGCCTTAACTGTCATGAGGCTCACCCTTCGTACTCTCGCCGTTGTCAGGTCTATTTAAACGAGCGGGAAATCCGTTACCTCAAAGAGACAGAAGGTCTCCCTTATGCCATGGCAGTTTCTCATCTCCGCCTCCAAGGGAGACTCCCACGTGTTTCTTATTCCCGTGTTTCAAAACGTCCCCCCACTTCTGGTATCCCATCTTCTACACCCACCTCTGTGGTTACCTCTCCCATAATCACTCCTGTATCTAATCCTTTTGCTGTCCTCGGCTCAGACGTCCCTACTTCAACGCCTCAGTCTAATCTCGCTTCTTCGAGTTCTCTCTTACAAGCCTCAGTATCGACGAGACCTCGTACGACACCTCTTCCCAATCGTCCCTCTACTTCTCAAAAGTCAAAAAAAGGTCCGGTAACACCTCCTACCCATCTTCCACCTCCTCATTTTACCCTCCCTGTCTCTGTCCCTAGTTCTTCCCCTCTCACTGGCTCAGTTACAAGTGCAGAGGTTCACCCTCCTCCTCGTAATGTACCTTCCTCCCCTGTTCCCTCCCAAGTTTCTTCCTCTTCTGCCACCTCCCAGGTTCCTGTCTCTTCTGTCCCCTGCCACGCTTCTCCAGTTCCCTCCACCCTTTCGCCCCCCCCTACCTTGGTACAGTCCAATACAGTTCCAATCTTTACTCATCCTCCCCCTACCATTCCCAATATTGTCTCCCATACGACATCTCTGAATTCCGAAACACTTGAAGCAATCTCTGAATATATTGCAGAGACCAAACCATCAATGGACACTGATCCACCTTCCGCTCTTTCTCTCTCCTCTGCTCCATCTGCGCAACTCCTTTCTTCACAGCGCACCGTTCCTTCGCTGCTTGAACATTTTCCACTGCCTCCGCATGTGGACTTTTCTAACCCTCCTAGTCCGTAGGAACCCTTACCTGCGGATTTCAAGTATCTTTATCATTGCCAATCATGGCCTTTTTACAGTGGAATATACGTGGCCTCAGGGGTAATCGGGGTGAGCTTCAGATGTTACTCTCCCAGTTTGCCCCTGTTGGTGTTTGCTTACAGGAACCAAAATTACACTCTGCTGTTATTTCTCACATCTCAGGCTATAATTTATTGTATTCTTCAGATCCTTTTCCTGATGGGACCTTTAATGAAAGTGCCCTTCTTCTCCGCACTGATATTCCGTACCATCAGCTATTTGTTCATACTTCGCTGCATTACACAGCAGCCCGTATCCACTTACATAGGTGGTATACGCTCTGTTCTTTATATCTCTCTCCTTCTCGGGCATTATCTATTCCGGATTTTGCCTTCCTTGTTTCGTCATTACCGCCACCGATTCTGTTACTCGGTGATTTTAATGCCCACCATTTCCTCTGGGGAGGGTCTCACTGTGATTCCCGAGGAATTCAGTTAGAGGCTTTTCTTGCCACCCACCCCCTCCATGTTTTAAATACAGGTACTCACACCCATTTTGATCCTCGGACTCATACTCTCTCTTGCATCGATCTCTCAGTTTGCTCTTCCTCCACCGCATTAGACTTTACTTGGTCTGTTCTCCCGGACTTACATGACAGTGATCATTTCCCAATCATTCTTACTTCCCCTTCATATTCGCCACCTCTTCGCACCCCACGCTGGCAATTTAATCGGGCAAATTGGAACCTTTACTCACACCTGACTGTTTTTAAAGAGGTTCCTTCTTCGTCCTCCATCGATGAGCTTTTACACCTCTTCTCGTCCTCCGTTTTCACTACAGCTTCTCATTCTATACCCCAAACTTCGGGCAGGCATTCTCAGAAATGCGTGCCTTGGTGGTCTCCTGCTTGTGCTCGTGCAGTACGTTTGAAACGCGCTGCATGGGGCAGGTACCGGTACAATAGAACCACAGAGCGACTCCTTGATTTTAAACAGAAGCGTGCGATCGCTCGCCGTGTCATCCGTGACGCTAAACGCACTTGCTGGCGAGATTATGTCTCCACCATCACCTCTGCTTCCTCTATGAGTGCAGTCTGGAAAAAAGTACGAAAACTGAGTGGTAAATATTCTCCTGACCCGGCTCCTGTTCTGCGGGTTGCCGGTGTTGATATAGCAAACCCACTAGATGTTGCCAATGAAATTGGCAATCATCTGGTCCGTATTTCTCAGGGACTCCATCTATGCCCCTCATTTCTTTCCTCAAAGTCTGCCAGAGAGTTAGCACCCTTGGACTTTTCTTCTCTCAGAGAAGAACAGTATAATGTGCCTTTTACACTTCAAGAACTGGAGGCAACACTCTCAGCTTGTCGATCATCGGCAGCTGGGCCCGACGACATTCATATTCGTATGCTACAACATTTACATCAGTCAGCCCTTGCAGTCCTATTACGCCTTTACAATCTTATTTGGTCACAAGGAGTTCTTCCACAGCTGTGGAAATCTGCCATTGTTCTCCCTTTCCGCAAACCAGGCACTACGGGACATGAAACCTCCCACTATCGTCCCATTGCTCTTACCAGTGCAGTTTGCAAAGTAATGGAACGTCTAGTAAATAGACGTTTAGTGTGGTATTTAGAGACACACAACAGTCTCTCCACTCGTCAATATGGCTTTCGTAAGGGACGTTCTACCATAGACCCCTTACTGCGCTTGGATACGTATGTTCGTAATGCCTTTGCGAATCACCACTCAGTTATTGCCATATTTTTTGACCTTGAGAAGGCATATGACACAACTTGGAGGTATAATATTTTAGCCCAAGCCCACTCCTTAGGCCTTCGAGGCAATCTACCATCCTTCCTTAAGAACTTTTTAACTGACAGGCATTTCCGTGTTCGGGTTAATAATGTGCTCTCCCCGGACTTTATCCAAGCTGAAGGTGTCCCCCAGGGATGTGTTCTGAGCACAACACTTTTTCTCCTTGCTATTAATGATTTGGCCTCTAGTCTTCCATCAAATATTTGGTCATCACTCTATGTTGATGACTTCGCTATTGCCTGTGCAGGCGCTGACTGTCACCTCCTTACAGTTTCTCTCCAACATGCAGTCGACCGTGTGTCCAATTGGGCCACCACACATGGGTTTAAATTTTCCAGCACTAAAACCCACCAAATCACTTTCACTAGACGCTCTGTCATCTCTAATCATCCTTTGTACCTCTATGGCTCACGTATCCCTGAACGTGATACAGTCAAGTTTCTGGGCCTCCTCTTTGATCGTAGGTTATCCTGGAAACCTCACATTACCTCTCTGAAGGCAACTTGTCACAGCCGGCTGAACCTTCTTAAAACCCTTGCTCATCTTTCGTGGGGAGCTGATCGTCGAACCCTCCTTCACCTACATTCCACCCTTATTTTATCGAAACTTGATTATGGTGACCAGATCTATTCAGCGGCATCTCCTGCTACTCTCTCTAGCCTTAACCCCATTCATCACCAAGGATTACGTTTATGCCTTGGTGCTTTTCGCTCTTCCCCTGTCGAAAGCCTCTATGCAGAAGCGAACGTTCCATCCTTATCCGATCGCCGTGATGCCCATTGCCTGCGCTACTATGTACGCTCTCATGATCTCCGCAACCCTTCCATTTATAGAATGGTCACTGATATTAGTAGACATTCTTTATTTGTTCGCCGCCCCTGCTTACTCCGTCCCTTCTCTCTTCGCCTTCATTCGCTCTTGTCTTCTCTTCAACTACCACCTTTCTATGTACATGTAGCATCTCACTTTTCCCTACCCCCCTGGGAAGTTCCAGCTGTTCGAGTCTGTTCTTTCTCCCTCCCTTGCTCGAAAGCCCAACTGTCTACGGTCGCTTCCCGCTCTCTTTTTCTTGACCACTTTCACTCTCATTCTCATGCCATTGCTGTGTACACAGATGGCTCTAAGTCTTCTGACGGCGTAGGATTCGCAGCAGTGTTTCCGGACAGCGTCGTACAAGGGCATTTACTATCTTCAGCTAGTATTTTTACTGCTGAATTATATGCCATCCTTACAGCACTTATCCGTATTGCATCTATGCCTGTGTCATCATTTGTGGTTGTCTCAGACTCCCTTAGTGCTTTACAGGCTATACAAAAATTTGATACACCTCACCCCTTAGTCCTCCGTATCCAACTTTGGCTACGCCGCATCTTTACTAAGCATAAAGATATTGTTTTTTGTTGGGTCCCTGGTCATGTTGACGTACAGGGCAATGAACAGGCAGACACTGCTGCGCGGTCAGCAGTACATGACCTACCAGTTTCTTATAGAGGTATTCCATGTACGGACTATTTTGCTGTAATATCTTCCCACCTTCACACCCGTTGGCAACAACGTTGGTCTACTATGCTCGGCAACAAACTTCAGTCTATTAAACCGAGTATAGGTTACTGGCCGTCTTCTTATCACCAGTGTCGAGGTTGGGAGACTACTCTCTCCCGTCTTCGCATTGGCCATACTCGTCTTACTCATGGATATCTCATGGAGAGGCGTCTTGCTCCTCTCTGTGAGAATTGCCAAGCTCCATTATCAGTCAGCCACATTCTGTTGGACTGCCCACTTTATCAACGAGCACGCAGAATTTACCTCTGTCGTCGTCTTCGCCCCGCTGCTCTCTCTTTACCTTCCCTTCTCGCTGATGGACCCACCTTTCATCCGGACTCTCTCATTGACTTTTTGACAACGACTGACTTACTTCACAAATTCTGATACTTTCAGCCCTTTCTACTTGTATCTCTTGCTACCCTCTACCCCCGTACTATCCCCTGCCCCGCTGTTTTCTGTAACCTGCTGATCATCCCCCCTCCCTTCTGCCATCCAATTCCCTTGCTTCCTTCCCTACCCTGCAGCGCTGTATAGCCCTTGTGGCTTAGCGCTTCTTTTTGATTATAATAATAATAATTGTCAAGCAGGAACGACCTCTCGTGAATCCATGCTGAGACTCATTTATCAAGTTATGCTCCTCAGGGTGACTTCTGATAATGTCAGCTATAATTGACTCTAATAACTTGCCCACTATAGATGTCAGGCTTATTGGACGGTAATTTGAAGGAGTGGACTTATCCCCTGATTTGAATATAGGAACCACATTAGCCATCTTCCACATCTCTGGCACAACACCGGTAAGGATGGACGCATTGAATACACTCGTTAATGGCTGACTAAGCTCCATTTTTGCATTCCTTAAGTACCCTGGAAAACAACTCATCGGGTCTCGGGGACTTATTTTGTTTCAGTTTGTCTATCTGTTTAATAACCATGTCCCTCGTGACAGTAATATTAGTTAACTTAAATTCATCAGGAACTAAATAATTGTTAATTACTGGAATCTCATTTACATCTTCCTGTGTAAAAACTGACAAAAAATAGTCATTAAATAAGGAACACATTTCCAGTTCATTATCCGTCAGCTGTCCATTCCCAGATTTCAGAGGTCCTACTTTTTCCTTCACCTTCGTCCTATACACTTGAAAGAACCCCTTTGGATTAGTCTTTGATTCATTAGCAACTCTAATTTCATAGTCACGTTTAGCCTTCCTAATCGCCTTTTTTACTTCTCTTTTAAGCTGAACATATTGGTCAGTAAGGTTAACCTCTCCTCTTCTGATGCGCCTATAAATTCCCCTTTTCTCCCCTAATAGATGCTTTAGCCTCCTGTTAACCCATTTGGGATCGTTATTATTAGACCTAATTTCTCTCTGGGGAATGTATATACTCTGGGCACTGTGTACATTATTAAGAAAACAATCATAAAAGCAGATCCCTTCATATTCATAAGTATGATTATCGTCAACAAAATCATGAGCTAGATAACCCCAATCAAGATTAGACAGATGTTCCCTAAGTCCATCATAATCGGCAGAACGAAAATCAGGGATTTTTACTGTATTATCATTATTCTTGCATTCCCAATTAATGCTAAAAGTGATGGATTTGTGATCACTTGCGCCAAGCTCTTCAGTGATCTCCAGATTATTCACGAGTGTTTCCTTATTTGACAAGACTAGGTCTAGCAAATTATTACCCCTGGTAGGCTCAGTTACGCTCTGTTTCAGAAAACAGTCCTGAACTCTTTCCATAAAGTCACTTGACTCTAGATTTCCTGTCAAAGAATTCCAGTCAATTTGACTAAAGTTAAAGTCCCCTACTATGACTATGTTACTGTGTCAAGAAGCCCTAACAATTTCGTCCCAAAGAAGTCTCCCTCTATCGTGATCCAAGCCTGGAGGTCGGTATATTACACCTAGAATTAGTTTTTCTTGACCCTCCACGAACTCTACCCAAACAGACTCTGTTACTGCTCCATCTATTTTTATACCTCTTTTTATGCAACAATTAATATTTTCTCGAACATACAATGCAACTCCTCCCCCCTTCCCATTACATCTATCCACATTGAACAACTTAAATCCCTGAATATTACACTCAGCAGTCATATCCCGACTCTTTAAATCATACCACGTTTCAGTTAATGCAATGATATCAAAGTTCCCAGCACATGCTACCAAACGTAGTTCATTAATTTTATTTCTTGCGCTTCGACTGTTAGCATAAAATACCATCATATGTTTTTTCTTCTGCACATTTTTCCTATTCATCTTTGTTTTTACACAATTTCTGAAATTATCATTACCCAGAGTTACTTCATGACAGTTACTATTAAGATTCTTAATATCAGAGCATAAGTCAATATATCCATACTCATTATTAATCATTTCTAAACCCATACCTCTAACTAATCCTAATTTAAAGTCCTAACAACCCCCTCAACTGAGTTAGCAAGAAAACCCACACCTGCCCTGGATAAGTGAACCCCATCCCTGGCATACATGTCATTTCGGCCATAGAAGTTGTCCCAGTTGTCAATGAATGGTACTGCATTATCCTTACAGTGTTTATCCAGCCAACAATTAATACCAATTGCTCTGGACAACCATTCATTACCAACACATCTTCTTGGCAAAATGCCACATATAACAGGGCGCCCCCCCTTCTTTCTAATTATGTCTATAGCTGTCCTGAACTTTCTAACTAAATCCTCACTTCTACGCTTGCCTACATCATTGCCTCCAGCACTGAGGCAAATAATAGGATTGATCCCATTACCGTTCATGATGTGAAGCCGGCTAACAATGTCCTCCATCCCAGCCCCAGGAAAGCATACCCTCTGTCTCCTACTCCTGTCCTTCAAGCAGAATGCTCTATCCATGTATCTAACCTGGCTATCCCCAACAACAACAGTATTCTTACCTTCCTTGTTGTCGTTCGTCGTGACGATCCCAGTAGTCGACTCACATTCGTCGGGTAGCACCGAGAATGCGTTGGAAGTTTCCACAGGAGTTTCCACAGCAGTCTCTTCTTCATCGTTTGTGGCTTTCCATTCGTCTTCTTGATCGTCAACTTGGTCGTCCCCTGCTGTCCAGCCACTGACCACGATCCCTTCTTGACCTGAGGACTCGAAACAGGAGGACTACTACGAATCCTCTTGTTTTCCTCGGTCAATCGCCGTATCTCCATCTTCGCTACCCTCAATTCTTCCTTAAGTTTCTGGTAAAGTTGCTCGATGGAGGGCATCTTGGTTCAGTCCACGGGAGCACACAAGACACTTCTTCACAGAGTTAAGTACAGGTCACTACAGTTAAATAGATAAATCCCAGTAATCTATTTGCCTTATTACGTACGCTTAGGCATTGCTGTCTTGGTTTAAGGTTGCTGCTTACCATAACCCCGAAGTCCTTTTCGCAATCTGTATGGCTAAGTTCTAAATTATTTAACTTATAAGTGCTAGGGTTATGGACACTACCGAACTTCAGAACCTTGCATTTATCTACATTGAACTGCATCTGCCACTTTTCTGACCAAGAATAGAGTTTGTCTAAATCCTTCTGAAGTTCCCTAACATCTACGTTTGAATCAATTTTCCTACCTATCTTTGTCATCGGTGAATTTGCTCATATCACTAGTAATTCCCTCATCAAGATCATTGATGACATATTTATTAGAAAACGTTTAGGTCCTGGGACCTTGATCAAGGTCCCAGGACCGAAACGTTTTCTAATAAATATGTCATAGTGTTTGCTTAAGTGTCTTTCTAAACCAAGATCATTGATATATATTATAAACAACAACGGGCCCAAGACTGATCCCTGTGGAACGCCACTTGTTACTGATCCCCACTCGGACTTAACCCCATTTATGGACACACACTGCTTCCTGTCTGTGAGCCATGATTCGATAAACGAGAGCACCCTTCCCCCAATGCCATGAGCTGCCACTTTCTTTAACAGTCTTTGGTGTGGAACTCTATCAAAAGCCTTACTAAAATCTAAGTAAATAATATCAAATTCTTTACCGTGGTCAACAGCCTCAAAAGCTTTACTGAAGAAAGTTAACAAATTTGTTAGACAAGACCGGCCTCTTGTGAATCCATGCTGAGTGTCATTAATCAAGCTATGCTTATCGAGATGGCTTCTTATAATCTGAGCTGTAATTGACTCTAGTAATTTGCCTACAATTGAGGTCAGGCTTATTTGGCGGTAATTTGACGGTAACGACTTGTCCCCTGTTTTATAAGTGGGAATTACATTAGCCATCTTCCACATATCAGACACTACACCTGTTTGAAGAGATAAATTAAAAATATTAGTTAATGGTTCACAGAGTTCCATTTTGCATTCCTTAAGAACTCTTGAAAAAACCTCATCAGGACCCGGTGACTTATTTTGCTTCAGTCGGTCTATCTGCTTCACAACCATTTCACTAGTGACTGTGATGTTACATAATTTATCTTCTGGCCCACTATAAAAATTAATTACTGGAATATTGTTAGTGTCTTTCTGTGTAAAAACCGAGAGAAAATAATTATTTAAAATCGAGCACATTTCATTCTCTTTGTCAGTAAGATGCACATAGTTATTTTTAAGGGGATCTATCTTATCTCTAACTTTTGTTCTATAGGCGTGGAAAAAAATTTTAGGTTACTTTTAGAATCCCTAGCAACTTTAATTTCATTGTCCCTTTCAGCTCTTCTTATCCCCTTTTTAATGTCCCTCTTAATGTCAATATACTGATTCATAAGATGACCCTCACCTCTTTTGATACGCCTATACATTCCTTTCTTATGCCCTAGTAGATATTTCAACTTATTATTCATCCATTTTGGGTCATTTCTATTTGATCTAATTTCTTTATACGGGATAAACGTTCTTTGAGCAGCATGTATAGTGTTCAGAAAACTGTCATACTGAT